>NC_057799.1:261303140-261533483 GCF_018294505.1 Triticum aestivum | reverse complement strand
CCGCCGATCCCCCTCGCCGCTGGAGCCGCCATCCGCCGCCGCCGCCCGCCGGAGTTCGCCGCCGCCGCCGGCGATTTTCTTCAGAAAACCGCCTGGTTTTTTTATAAAAACCGCGGTTTATTTTTTATATAGATCGGTTCGGTTTTTCTGGTTTAGTTATTTTGCGGTCGTTCGTCCGTACGTTCGTTTTAACGAACGGTTTTCGTCGTTTAACCGCAGACAGCGAACGTTCGTTCGTTATCCTGTTCGTCAGTTTTTCTTTGATGATGCACGAACTAGCGAGATGCTAATTCGTGCGTGTAGACGGCCCGATCTTTCACGGCAATGCTCGATCAACAATTCCTTCTCGCAACCTTCAAGAATAGTTCTCACCCGCGTATGAAAATACACAAACAAAAAAATAATGATCCCCTCGGATCAGCACGTAGGCGTCGATGTGATGATCAACCCTCCGTCGCTAGTAATTTCCTCGATGGGAAAATCACAGATAATACACAGGATATGGTCGTCCGCGACTCAGACGTTTTTCTGTATATTTCATAACTCCCAAATAAACTCAAAACTAATGTCTACATCGGCCCTGGCCGGCCCTTTTTGTAGGCGACGCGAACTTGGAAAAGACTAAGCCAAACTAAATTGAAACGGACTCTCCTAACAAACTAAGGATTTGACTAATTAATTATCTGGCCACATTGATCACCTTAATTAACCTAGACTCAAAACATGTACGTAAATAGTACAACTTGACTCTCACGTCTGCCACGTACAAGCAAAATCACAGGTCTTGGTGAAACTCACGTGGCCTATCACCAAAAATAAAATGACTTGATTAAATGAAAGACGGAGACTTATCCCTTGGCAGATCCTATCAATTGCATGCCTGTAGTTTAAACAGAAAACTGCCGATCCTTATTATCTTCGGAGGCGTACGAAACGTTGGAATTATATCTTCTGGCTTCGGTTCCTGTTTAGCATCTGATCTGGACCTTTTGTTGTACATTCTGCTAGGTATTGGTACAAGCACTGTATGATGAGAATCAACATGCATTAATTCCTTTTCAAATACATGAGCAATTTTTGGTCCACAAAGCTATTGCACACGACCATCATTTCCTCGGCATAATCTGGTCGCATGCTTGGCATTATTTTCCGCAACTTTTTCATGCCTTGACTCATCAAATGGCTCGGTTTTAGTAGAATTATCGATCAATGGTGCCTTGCCCCATCATCCTACCTTCCTTGAACAGAAACCGTCCTCGGTTTCGAGTCCAATTTTTGTACAACCTTCCTCTCCGGAACTTGCTTCTCTATGGTTATTGCACTGTCTGCCATTGGTTTTAGCATGTGCTTCCTTCCATCATGCATGGACGTGTATGTGTTGGATCTTCCGGCATGGACTGCATCATGATCAAACTGCCATGGTCTTCCCAATAACAACTGACACGCATCCATCGGCACAACATCACAGTCCACTGTATCAATATAATCTCCAACTGCGAACTTCAAACGCACCTTATGCGTGATCTTTAATTTTCCGGAATTGTATAGCCACTCCACGTGGTGCGGTTGCGGATGCCGCCACATGGACAAACCCAATGCATGCACAACATCTTTACTAATGGCGTTTGTAAAGCTGCCACCATCAATTATCATCTTGCATGCACGATCCTTGATCATGCATTGTGTTTTAAAAACACTCCAACGTTGTCCCTTTGCACCGCCATCAATTTTTACCTTCTCCACCAAAAGATTCAACCCCTCTGTCGGTGCTTCAACTTCTTCCTTTCTTTCTTCCTGTTGTTCATCTCTTTTTATGAACACATCCGTTGGCATGGGAACAAAACATATTTGTTGGCCCTTCCATGATAGAGAGTAACTATTTTTCTTGCAATTCCGAACAGCCCCAACACGTTTGCACCATGGGTTCCCAAGTAGCAGATGGCACGACACCATGGACACAGGACAAACATGAAAAAATTACGCACAACAATATTTTCCCAGATCAAAAATTAGCAAAATCCGATGCGTAATTTTGATTTCTCCTTTGAACCACTTCAGTGTGTATGGTCTTTCAAGAGGTGCCATCTTCAGTCCCAATTTTTCCACCACCTCGATGCTTACCATTTTGACTGCAGTACTCTCATCGATCGTCAGATTGACACGTCGTTCGTTCACGATGCAACGAGTGTGAAAAAGAGTGACCTCGCCAATGCCTTCCTCCTCCATCAATATGTTCCTGCTGAACATGTTGATGCTCAACTCCTCAGACGACATTGCCACCTGATATACACCGAACCTCGATGGCGAGATCCGATCTGTTGTTGCGGCCCGATCTTTCACGACACTCCACCACCAGCAGTAGCAACTCTCGCCCGCGCACGCGATGTACACGAAGTAGAGGGTGTGAACCTTGCGGCCCAGCATGAGAATACCAATCTCGATGAAGGTACTCACGTGCAAAACAATTTCCACAAAGAGAAATCGCAACACAGAGGTTTTCTAAAGATCCCTCCAAAACTTGATACGGGTGTCTACCCTGAAAAACACATCGTGTCTATTTCATAAAAAAACAACCTAATGCTCTGATACCACTTGATGATGCACGAACTAGCGAGATGCTAATTCGTGCGTGTAGACGGCCCGATCTTTCACGACGATGCTCGATCAATTCCTTCTCGCAACCTTCAAGAATAATTCTCACCCGCGTATGAAAATACACGAACAAAAAAATAATGATCCCCTCGGATCAGCACATAGGCGTCGATGTGATGATCAACCCTCCTTCACTAGTAATTTCCTCGATGGGAAAATCACAGATAATACACAGGATATGGTCGTCCGCGACTCGGACGTTTTTCTGTATATTTCATAACTCCCAAATAATTTCAAAACTAATCTCTACATCGGCCCTGGTCGGCCCTTTTTATAGGCGACGCGAACTTGGAAAAGACTAAGCCAAACTAAATTGAAACGGACTCTCCTAACAAACTAAGGATTTGACTAATTAATTATCCGACCACATTGATCACCTTACTTAACCTAGACTCAAACCATGTACGTAAATAATACAACTTGACCGATGAGGACATCAATACCATTGTTACACCCACAACCCCTGCTGCTATACATACTGGACCAATTACTAGAGCTCGCGCACGCCAATTAAATTACCAGGTACTTTTGTTTCTTGGTAATGATTCTAATGTTCATGAGAATATGATGCTGCCTAAATTGGATACATTTGTTTTGCTTACAAATGAAGGGCCTAGCTTTGAGAAGGATGAACATTGGAGCAAGAACAAGCATGGAGATGATGGCATGCGCATGGGGAACAAGAACGGAGTTACAAGTGATGATTTCAGGACGTTGAAGCCACCATAATGCGTGCATGAAGCCTTGGACGAAATATACAAGATGCTACTTCATAATTTTCATCCAAAGGCTATTCTAGGTGCTGCGTCACCTTATTATTGGGCCAGGCCCATGTAATTTCGAAATACTTGAGTATAGGCTGTTTTTAGAGTCCGTATGTGTGGGGAAACAAGAGATAGGGTTGGTTTCGGACCCCTTCCCCAAGGGCCACGAAATCCCCCCCTCTTCCTCCATATATACAGCCCTTAGGGCGTCGTTTAGACTTTGGGTTTTGTTTAGATTAAAAGTTCGCCATAGCTGCAACTTCACGTACTTCGTTTGTGTTCAACGACCAGACAAAGGCGTCACAGAACCCCACCTTGATCAATAAAACTTTCATCTTATATTCGCAATATCCAGATTGTAATCTCAGTTTCTTGCTTGTTCTTCGTTTGCTCGCAGGAAACAGACCCTCGTGGTCAGGTTGATCGTGCTCCGGCGTGGTCAATAACCTCTCGGAGTTGGTTTAGCGATTGCTAAGGCGCGACGTCATCGCACGTTCGTAGCGGATCGTCAAAGTCGACTTCCACCAAAGCGGTATCCATCATCTCATCGAAAGACGGGACACCTTTGCCTCTATCATTGACTCTCACGTCTGCCACGTACAAGCAAAATCACAGGTCTTGGTGAAACTCACGTGGCCTATCACAAAAATAAAATGACTTGATTAAATGAAAGACGGAGACTTATCCCTTGGCAGATCCTATCAATTGCATGCCTGTAGTTTAAACAGAAAACTGCCGATCCTTATTATCTTCGGAGGCGTACGAAACGTTGGAATTATATCTTCTGGCTTCGGTTCCTGTTTAGCATCTGATCTGGACCTTTTGTTGTACATTCTGCTAGGTATTGGTACAAGCACTGTATGATGAGAATCAACGTGCATTAATTCCATTCCAAATACAGGAGCAATTTTTGGTCCACAAAGCTGTCGCACACGACCATCATTTCCTCGGCATAATCTGGTCGCATGCTTGGCATTATTTTCTGCAACTTTTTCATGCCTTGACTCATCAAATGGCTCGGTTTTAGTAGAATTATCGATCAATGGTGCCTTGCCCGCATCATTCTTTTTCTCAAATTTTTCGCGAATATTTTTGATCGCGATTTCTGATCCGATTTTCGTGTTAGTATAACTTTTCGCTCATTTATCGAAATCAGGCGATTCAAGCGCCTAGAGTTTCGTCTCGAAACCTTCTTTTCGTTTAACCAACTTAAACAAGTTTTTGCTACTGTAAAATTTGACTCAAGTCCATATTAGTAAACGGAGCTTGTTTCTTTCAGAGTTTGAGTTTCGTTGCTTCGTTCAATTTGATTCTTTTTGCAAACCGGAGTTCTTAAGTTGCACTTTCTGGTTAGATCTCTTATTTTGAGTTTTACCCGTGCACCCTTGCTTGATTGCTTATGTATATATTGTTTGTTTGCGATAGAGTACCCGGAGTGCGAAGCGTGCTACTACGAGTCTCTAGGTTTCACGGATCATCAGCAAGGCAAGTAACACTTTGATCATATCTCTTTACCTCCCAGTTTTATTGCATTAGATCAACCCTCAAACTATTGCATGGTTAGGATCTGATTTAATTTGTGGGTTTGGGAAGTAGATGAGGTAGTACCTATTGCCCTGTTTATTATCAAACCTTTGGGAGTTACTTCTACGTTTCTTATATTGCTATGCTATGCTAGTAGACGTGGATTGGGTTTGAGTGATTACATGACAGATGTGAGGATGTTAATTAATGGTTCAACTTAAGGTGGCTACTTAAATACACATCTGGGTGGATTGAGGCACCTTGGGAACCCAGTGTTGCCTGTTTTTTTGGAAATCCCGGGGTACCATGTGATTCTCCTATGGACCGCCACCCAGGCTCAAAGGGATCATGAGATTATTCATGCTAGAAACTTCTGTGTGCAGCCACAAGCTATTATGGGCTCTAGCATAGTTGATTAAGTCGTTTGAACTCTTACAGTGGTAGACTAGCAGATGTAGGGGAAAGTAGGTGTAACTGTCTACCCATCGTAAGGTGCTAACACTTCTGAAAGACTGTGTCTCGGTCATCCGTTTCTCAAACACCATGTAGTGCGAGAAATCAAACGGAGGAGATCGAGTCTTGTGGGGAAAAGTGCGCAAACCTCTGCCGAGTGTACAATCTAATCACGGTTAGCCGTGTCCCTGGTTATGGACATCTTGAGTATCTAGTTCTTGGATTATCATGTGAATCTCATCATGTTACTTAATTAAATTTTGTTGGGTTTAATGAAGATTGCTTAATTGGGATTGAGTTGGGTGAACCTTCTCAATGTTTAACAACCACCCTGATAGTTAAATAAAATTTATTCCTTTGTTGTAGGAAAAAATTGGCTTTTCGCAAAATTGTAACCATAGAGCTTTCCACCAGCCAAATATGCATGTAGTGTTAGCATTATTCTGCTCATTACTCTCTATGTGTTACTTTGCCAGCATATTCCATGTGTTGACCCATTTTCGGGCTGCAACGTATCATGTTGCAGACTTTTCAGACGACGAGTAAGGAGCCTTAGGTCGTGGTCTTTCACTCAATGACGCTGTTGGAGTTGATGGACTCACTTTATCTTCCAAGCCTCCGCTGTTATCGTATTTAGATGGCCTTAAGCCATATTTATTGTAATAAGTTCTCTCTTGAGACTTTTCGATGTAATAAGTGTGTGATTGCTACTCTGTTATAAATCCTTCAAGTACTGTGCGTGTCAGCATTACCGATCCAGGGATGACACTGATGCACAGAGACTAGACTGTTTGAGGTCTGGTCGCTACAAAGATGGTATCAGAGCACACACTGACTGTAGGACACGACCACTAAGCTAAAGCCCTAGATCACTACTCTCTTCTCATTTCTGACTCCTCTCCTTTCTTCCACTCTTTTAGGATGGCGGATGCAAGGAACAAGTTCGCGCAACCGGACGAGGACACACCTTTTGGACGACACTTGAAGGAAGTTACTAGGTACCTGAACATCGGAATACCAAGCTTCACCGGGACCTACAACGCCACTTTACCGGAAGAGGAGCGCTGGATGATTCAAGTTCAAGTTCCAGGAAGGACGTTCATGCCAGTCACTGAGCCCATAGAGTTTTCTTTCGATGCACCAACCTGGAGTCTAGGAAAGAGCATGGTAGCCCACATCACCATGGGACGCATTGGAGAAGTGTACCACAATGATCTCAAGGATACTATCTATCAGATTTGTGGGTGCCGAGACGAGCAATGGGAGATGATCAGCACCAGGAAGGATAGATCTATTGCAGCTTTCATTCAGGAGTTAAACCAGCACATTTGACGCTAGGAGAACCAGATGTGCGCAGGCATGGCGGATTTGAAGAAAGCAATGACAAGGATCACGGAGCTGGAGGAAGAACTCAAGGCTACACGCGAAGATTATATGGAGGAAATCGTCGCACTAGTAGAGAAGAATGGCGACCTGACAAAGAAGCTAGGAGTTTTCATGGGAGACCCTGCGCCAGGAGGAGAAGATGACAGTTCCACTTGCCCGGAGAACTATATCATCATCGACGACACCGACTCGGACCCTGACGATAGCGATGATGACTATGTTGATGAAGCTGGAGCAGATATCATGGAGTCTTCGACCGATCAATTTTTCTAATCGACCACCATATCAATAGTAGTATTCCACCATGTATATAGTATAGTCCAAGCACTTTGTAAGGATAGTTAGATCGATTGTATGCCTTGTTTGAATTGATTGGAGTGATATGATTGTGTTTGTCTCATGTACATATGGGTAGTGTTTTCCCTCTAGATCTCATTCTATCCTATTTTCTCATCTTTTCTAAACCCATCAGATGCCTCCGAGACACGACACCGGATTTGTTTTCCCACCGGAGATCACTCAGTTGATTCAGCAGCAGAATGCCCTGATGCAAGTGCTAGTTCAGAACCAAGGCAACAACAACAAGAACAACCCACCACCACCACCACCAGTTGACCACTTAGCCCGTTTTCTTAGGCTGAATCCGCCGGTGTTTTCCAGCAGCACCGAGCCGATTGTTGCAGATGATTGGCTTCGCAAGATTGATAGGGAGTTGAGCACTGCAGGATGCACAGATGCGGAGAGAGTGCGTTTTGCTGCACATCAGCTTGATGGACCCGCAGCATCATGGTGGGAGAATTACACAGCCACTCACCCCATTGCCACTGTCACATGGGACCAGTTTCAGCAAGCTTTCCGTACTGCCGATGTTTCAGCAGGAGCTATGGCCATGAAGAAGCGTGAGTTTCGCAACTTACTCCAAGGAGGACGTACCGTTGGCCAATACGTGGAGGATTTCAGTAAGTTAGCACGTTATGCCCCAGATGTGATGAGGACATCAATACAATTGTTACACCCACAACCCCTGCTACTATACATACTGGACCGATTACTAGAGCTCGCGCACGCCAATTAAATTACCAGGTACTTTCGTTTCTTGGTAATGATTCTAATGTTCATGAGAATATGATGCTGCCTAAATTGAATACATTTGTTTTGCTTAAAAATGAAGGGCCTAGCTTGGAGAAGGATGAACATTGGAGCAAGAACAAGCATGGAGTTGATGGCATGCGCAACGGAGACAAGAACAGAGTTTCAAGTGATGATTTCAGGACTTTGAAGCCACCATAATGAGTGCATGAAGCCTTGGACAAAATATACAAGATGCCACTTCATAATTTTCGTCCAGAGGCTATTCTAGGTGCTGCGTCACCTTATTTTGGGCCAGGCCCATGTAATTTCGAAATACTTCAATATAGGCTGTTTTTAGAGTCCGTATGTGTGGGGAAACAAGAGTTAGGGTGGGTTTCGGACCCCTCCTCCAAGGGCCACGAAATTCCCCCCTCTTCCTCCATATATACAGCCCCTAGGGCATCGTTTAGACTTTGGGTTTTGTTTAGATTAAAAGTTCGCCATAGCCGCAACTTCGCGTACTTCGTTTGTGTTCAACGACCAGACAAAGGCGTCACAGAACCCCACCTTGATCAATAAAGCTTTCCTCTTATATTCGCAATATCCAGATTGCAATCTTAGTTTCCTGCTTGTTCTTCGTTTGCCTGCAGGAAACAGACCTTCGTGGTCAGGTTGATTGTGCTCCGGCGTGGTCAATAACCTCTCGGAGTTGGTTTAGCGATTGCTAAGGCGCGACGTCCTCGCACGTTCGTAGTCGGATCGTCAAAGTTAACTTCCTCCAAAACGATAGCCGCCATCTCATCGAAAGACGGGACACCTTTGCCTCTATCAAGTGGTATCAGATTTCCAGGTTGCTCGGTGAGATTTTAAAGTTTTTCGTAGTTTAGATCGAGTCTGTTCTTCATACCTATAGTCCACGAAAAAGCCAAAAAAAATATATTAGGGTTAGTTCATCTTATCCGAACCAATATGAGCCTTTGCATATTCTTTTCTGTATTTGCTTTGTTGAATTTGCGGTTGCATCGTCATGTCAAGTTGCTGGTCCTAGCGTCTAGTACTTTAGAGTTTCGAGTTCTGTTCACAAGTTGTCACGCCGCCGCCGCACCATCGTCATCACCGTGGCCATATGCCACCATTGTCATCACCGTTGCCATATACCACCATCATCATCATCACTGCCATATACCACCATCGTCATCACCGCTGCCATATACCACCATCGTCATCGCCGCTACCATATACCACATATCCACCACCATCACGCTAATCCGAGTCCACCTCCATCACAGATTCGCCACCAGTCCGTGTTCCATTGCCCTGCAAATATCCGCCACCAGTCCGAGTTTCCACCAGATTCATCTCCGCCACCAGTCCTAGTCCGAGTCCAGTAATTATTGCTTTGTTCTGGATTTCCAGATCACGCGATACTCCGAGTCGTGACAGAGTAGGACTCCCCAACTTCCGAGCCATCCGCAGAAGAAAAATAGTTCCAGTTTCAAAAAAAAAACTAAGTCTGGAAAATTCTGGCGAGGCAGTTTTTAGGACATTTGTAGACTTTTTCGAAAAAAAATTGTTGCGGTGCAAAAAAAAGAGGTAAAAAGTGAAAAAAAAATCAGAGTGTGCTCCTCCCTTGTTTACGTGCAGCGCCATGATTTTGTTAGTGTTCTAGGCTCGCGTCTCTAGTACAGTCTAGCCTAGGACCAGCACAGTACCGTCGTTGAGCATTTATTCAACTTTGCATCTCTGAATTGATTATTGCTGACCCTTTTTGCTACCATATTATAAGCCTTCCCAGCTCCACATACATCTACATCGTGTGTTTGACTCTCCCTGGTAATCGCTCTATCCAAGCTTTGAGAGTTTTGACTACATCGGTTGCCGATCACCGCCTGCTGCTGGGTAAGAACTGGTAAGAATTTGAGATTTGCTTGACGGATTTGTGACGCCCACCACCACCACCACCACTTGTTAGTAGTCTATAGGATCATATTTTTGTGTGTTTCTATTGCTGCTAACCATGCCAGGATCACAAGCCGACGAGATTGACTGGGAGAACTTAACGAATAAGGAGCTTCATGATAAGTTTCAGCAAATGATGACTCAACATGATAGAGGCGAGGGTGTCCCGATCTTTCGATGAGATGATAACTATCAATTTGGTGGAGCCGACTTTGATGATCCGACTACAAACGTGCACGACGTTGCGCCTTAGCAATCGCTAAACCAATCTCCCGAGGTTACTGACGATGCTGGAAGCACAATCAGCCTGACCACGTAGGTCTATTCCTACACGCAATCGAAGAACAAGCAAGAATATGATAATGCAATCTAAATATTGCGAATATACATGAAGTATTGATAAAGGTGGGGATCCGAAAGCGGTCTTGGTCTGGTCATTGGACACAAACGAAGTACACAAAGTTGCAATGGCTAACTTTTAACTAAACAAATCCCAAGGAACAAGCTACTAGATGGATCTACTTATATAGGACCAAGGGGTGGCGGCCAAGGAGGTAGGAGGACGTCCCAAGGCAGCCTAAAACAAACCCTAGGTCGTACAAGGCTCATGGGCCCAAGTGGAGGTGATGCAACACGTTTGGACTTGTTGTTTGACTCGAATTCTGCTGCTGCGTCAGATTGTTCCGTCCATATCTCAACGCTCCCGACGTATTTAAAGGTGAATCCAATTGGGTTGGAAAGAGGACGAAATCTACTTTCCAACAAAAAAAGAATCACCCAATTCGGAGTCCGTATGAAAAAGTTGTTGGCGTTTTGAGTCAGGTATGTCTGTGCAGTCCGAATCTGAATCCAGAACGTGAGAGACTTGGACTCTATCTTCTCTTGGCCCAAAAGTGACGTGAGAGAACTTTTTGAACAGAACCTAAACTTCTCCTTTTCCCCTATCTTCATATGTGGATTGTATAAATGTCTCATACACCTGCAATTAGACAAAACACAAAAGTGTGTGAAGTATTTTTGTTCTGGATAACATAAATAGATTATTGAATAGTTTGCACTAGAAATCATAATGAGTGCATGAAGCCTTGGACGAAATATACAAGATGCCACTTCATAATTTTCGTCCAGAGGCTATTCTAGGTGCGGCGTCACCTTATTTTGGGCCAGGCCCATGTAATTTCGAAATACTTCAATATAGGCTGTTTTTAGAGTCCGTATGTGTGGGGAAACAAGAGTTAGGGTGGGTTTCGGACCCCTCCTCCAGGGGCCACGAAATTCCCCCCCTCTTCCTCTATATATACAGCCCCTAGGGCATCGTTTAGACTTTGGGTTTTGTTTAGATTAAAAGTTCGCCATAGCCACAACTTCGCGTACTTCGTTTGTGTTCAATGACCAGACAAAGGCGTCACAGAACCCCACCTTGATCAATAAAGCTTTCCTCTTATATTCGCAATATCCAGATTGCAATCTTAGTTTCTTGCTTGTTCTTCGTTTCCCTGCAGGAAACAGACCTTCGTGGTTAGGTTGATCGTGCTCCGGCGTGATCAATAACCTCTCGGAGTTGGTTTAGCGATTGCTAAGGCGCGACGTCCTCGCACGTTCGTAGTCGGATCGTCAAAGTCGACTTTCTCCAAAACGATAGCCACCATCTCATCGAAAGACGGGACACCTTTGCCTCTATCAAGATGGCGTTGCTACGGATGCAGCTAAGCAGGAGAAGTTTCTGGAAGGACTGAATGATGAGCTGAGCATGCAGTTGATGGTGGCAACATTTAACAACTACCTGGAGTTGGTAGACAGAGCTCTCATGATTGAAGGGAAGCAGTAGCAGATTGAGAGCCGTAAGAGGAAGTATGGACAAGGAAAGTACAGTACAGGAGCTCATCAGAAGCCTCGTTTTACCCCGAACTCGGGAGGACACCTTCAGCATAACCACAGAGGTCACAATCACAATGGAGGGAGCTCGCACAATCATAGTGGCCCCAAGAATGGGAATGGTAACGGAGGAAGCAACGGACAGAACCGTTCCAACCCATCAACCCCAGCCAAGAAGGATCTGAGCCACGTCACTTGCTACAAATGCCAGAAGACTGGACATTATGCCAATGAATGTCCTGAAGCTAAGAATGGGAATGGCAATGGAAGCTCGGGGAAGAAGCCGAACCCTTTCAACAGAGGACAAGTGAATCACGTTAACGTGGAGGAGGTAGAAACCCAGCCTGATGCAGTAATAGGTAAGTTTTTGGTTAAGTCATTTACTGCAATCGTTCTTTTTGATACTGGTGCATCACATTCATACATATCAAGGGGATGTGTGGATAAGTATAAGTTGCCCACCAAAGTTCTTAGAACACCTATGTTAGTAACCTCGCCCGGAGCAGAGTATATGGCACGCCAAGGATGTTTTCAGATGCCATTGGCCATAGGTAGGCACGTTTTCCCCTCAGACCTAATAGTTTTGGAGTCGCAAGGTTTGGATGTGATTTTGGGAATGGATTGGCTATCGATGTATGGAGGAAACATCGATTGCGCCAGTAAGACGATTTTGCTTACCCCCCCAGAAGGAAGAAGGATTAAGTATGTATCCCGGCATGTGCCGAAGAGGACTCAAGTAAATTCCTTATCAGGAGTTGATGAGGACATCAATACCATTGTTACACCCACAGGCCCTGCTGCTATACATACTGGACCAATTACTAGAGCTCGCGCACGCCAATTAAATTACCAGGTACTTTCGTTTCTTGGTAATGATTCTAATGTTCATGAGAATATGATGCTGCCTAAATTGGATACATTTGTTTTGCTTATAAATGAAGGGCCTATCTTGGAGAAGGATGAACATTGGAGCAAGAACAAGCATGGAGATGATGGCATGCGCATGGGGAACCAGAACGGAGTTACAAGTGATGATTTCAGGACGTTGAAGCCACCATAATGCGTGCATGAAGCCTTGGACGAAATATACAAGATGCTACTTCATAACTTTCGTCCAGAGGCTATTCTAGGTGCTGCGTCACCTTATTATTGGGCCAGACCCATGTAATTTCGAAATACATAAGTATAGGCTGTTTTTAGAGTCCGTATGTGTGGGGAAACAAGAGATAGGGTTGGTTTCGGACCCCTTCCTCAAGGGCCACGAAATTCCCACCTCTTCCTCCATATATACAGCCCTTAGGGCGTCGTTTAGACTTTGGGTTTTGTTTAGATTAAAAGTTCGCCATAGCTGCAACTTCGCGTACTTCGTTTGTGTTCAACGACCAGACAAACGCGTCACAGAACTCCACCTTGATCAATAAAGCTTTCATCTTATATTCGCAATATCCAGATTGCAATCTCAGTTTCTTGCTTGTTCTTCGTTTGCTCGCAGGAAACAGACCCTCGTGGTCAGGTTGATCGTGCTCCGGCGTGGTCGATAACCTCTCGGAGTTGGTTTAGCGATTGCTAAGGCGCGACGTCCTCGCACGTTCGTAGTCGGATCGTCAAAGTCGACTTCCATCAAAGCGATATTCATCATCTCATCGAAAGACGGGACACCTTTGCCTCTATCAAGTGGTATCAGATTTCCAGGTTGCTTGGTGAGATTTTACAGTTTTTCGTAGTTTAGATCGAGTCTGTTCTTCATACCTACAGTCCACGAAAAAGCCACAAAAAAATTAGGGTTAGTTCATCATATCCGAACCAATCTGAGCCTTTGCATAATCTTTTTAGGGTTTTTGCTTTATTGAATTTGCGGTTGCATCGTCGTGTCAAGTTGCTGGTCTTAGCGTCTAGTCTTTTAGAGTTTCGAGTTCTGGTCATAAGTTGTCACGCCGCCACTGCACCATCATCATCGCCTTGCCATCTACCACCATTGCTTATCCGCCACCGCTCTGAATCCGTATCTATATACCGCCACCAATCCGTATCCATATACCACCGATCCGTACCATATACCACCACCGCTGCCATATCCTACCGCCATATATCCAGCACCAATCCGAGTTCTTTTCATATTCGGTTGGTTTTAGAGATCCATATATTTTCCGTTTCGTGTTTCCTTGCCTGAGTAGGTCTCGGAAAAAAAAAGAGTCTGGAGACCCCCGGGCAGTTTTTAGGCCAAAATTTCGGCAACCAAAAATATTTTTTCCCTATCCTATTTTTAGGCCACGGGTAGTGTTTTGAGACACTCGCCATCATAGTGATTTTTTGTCGCATTTTTTCGTCGTCGCTGCCCTGATTTCCGAAAAAAATAGTCAAAAAAATTTTGTGCCCATCCTGTCAGTTTGACCTGGGAAGAGTTTTGAGACACTCGCCATTATAGTGATTTTTCGCAAAAAAAAAGAGGAGCGCAAAAAAAAAGAGCGAAAAACAAATTTCCAGAGTGTGCTTTTCCCTTGTTTACGTGCAGCGCCGTGATTTTGTTAGTGTTCTAGGCTCGCGTCTCTAACACGGTCTAGCCTAGGACCAGCACAGTACCGTCGTTGAGCGTTTATTCAACTTTGCATCTCTGAATTGATTATTGCTTACCATTTTGCTACCATATTATAAGCCTTCCCAGCTCCACATAAGTCTACATCGTGCGTTTGACTCTCCCTGGTAATCGCTATATCCAAGCTTTGAGAGTTTTTTACTACAACGGTTGCCGATCACCACCTGCTGCTGGGTAAGAACTGGTAAGAATTTGAGATTCGCTTGAAGGTTTTGTGACACACCACCATCACCACCACTTCTAGTAGTCTGCAGGATCATATTCTTTTGTGTTTCTATTGCTGCTAACCATGGCAGGTTCACAAGCCGATGAGACTGATTGGGAGAACATGACGAACAAGGAGTTGCATGATAAATTTCAGCAAATGATGAGTGGCCAGGTGGGAGATGTGCTAAACAGATTGTAAGAGGCTATGGAGAAGATAGATGCCGTGGAGAAGTCGTTCGAGACAAAGCTGGATAACAAGTTTACTGAATTACTCAAGCGTCTTCCCCAACCACCACCGGCTGCACATGTCGCACCTCTACAACAACAACAACCACATCTCCAACGCCGCCTTCCGAATCAAGTGGGACGGGCACAGCGCGTTCCAATTGAGACTGGTCAAAATTCGGGTGCTGCTGCACCTACTGTTGATGCTTCTTTGGCTCCTGCTCCTGCGGCGACTGAGGAGGATGACGATTATGCGGGCGATTATGAGGATGAGGTTGATCAAAATCAGAACTACGTGCAGCCACCAGCACCACCACCAGCAGGTCAACCTCAGGTATATATTCGCAACGGTTGGCCGGCACCACCACCTCAGGTACGAGATCATGACCATCTCCCTAAACTGAAATTGAATATTCCACCATTTGAGGGTAGATATGTTCCTGATATATATCTTACTTGGGAGTTAGAAACTGAACAACGATTTACATGTTTACAATATCCTCAGGACAGACGTGTTCCTGCTGCTGTTTGTGCTTTCACTAGCTTTGCATGTGTTTGGTGGTCTGAACATTGTAGATTATATCCTGTTCCAGCTACTTGGGCTGCTTTGAAAATTGCTATGCGTACTCGTTGGGTTCCACCATATTATCAACGTGAATTACTTCAAAAATTGCAGCGTTTAAGACAAGGGAAAAATTCTGTAGAAGAATATTATCAGGAATTACAAACTGGCATGATTAGATGTGGTATTTTTGAGGAGAATGAAGCTATGCTTGCACGTTTTATGGGTGGATTAAATAAAGAGATTCAGACCATTCTAGAGTATAAGGATTATAATAATATCACTCGTTTATTCCATCTTGCTTGTAAAGCTGAACGTGAAGTGCAGGATCGACAGCCATTGGCGCGAACTAACTTTTCTGCAGGTCGACCTTCATCATGGACACCGCGTGCATCTTCTACTTCCACTTCACCATCACCTCCATCAGGTGCCACCTCCAGCCGTGATACAAGAAAGCAGGCACAACCACCACTCTCTGCCAAGAGCACACCTGCTGGGCCTGCGCAGAGCTCTTCTTCTTCCATGGCATCGACAGGGCACACAAGTGATATTATTTGTCGTCGTTGTAAGGGAAGAGGACATTTTGCGAGAGAATGCAAATCTCAGCGTGTTATGATTGCTACTGAGGATGGTGGGTATGAGTCCACTAGTGACTATGATGAGGAGACTTTGGCTCTTATTGCCCGTGAAGAACATGGTGGAGATGATTCTGAAAATGAGACGCAATACATGGCTCCTAAAGACGCTGACAGGTATGAATGTTTAGTTGCTCAACGTGTTTTGAGTGTGCAGGTCACACAAGCAGAGCAAAATCAGAGGCATAATTTGTTCCATACAAAGGGAGTTGTGAAGGAACGTTCTGTTCGCGTCATCATAGATGGAGGGAGCTGTAACAACTTGGCTAGCATGGAGATGGTGGAGAAGCTATCTCTCACCACAAGACCACATCCACATCCTTACTACATCCAATGGTTCAACAACAGCGGCAAGGTTAAGGTAACACGTACTGTTCGTGTGCATTTTAGTATCTCTACATATGCTGATTATGTTGATTGTGATGTGGTACCCATGCAAGCATGTTCCTTATTACTAGGTAGACCATGGCAATTTGATAAAAATTCTGTACACCATGGTAGAAACAATCAGTATACTCTTGTTCATAAGGATAAAAATATTACTTTGCTTCCTATGACTCCTGATTCCATTTTGAAAGATGACATTAATAGAGCTAATAAAGCAAAACAGGAGAAAAATAAGAGTGAAAATCAGATTGTGGCAAATGAATTTGAGCAACAAATGAAACCTAATAATAAACCATCTAGTGTTGTTTCTAAAATTAAATTGAAAAGTGCATGTTTACTTGCCACAAAATCTGATATTGATGAGCTAGATTTCAGCAAATCTGTTTCCTATGCTTTTGTGTGCAAAGAGGCATTATTTTCATTCGAGGACGTGCCTTCCTCTTTGCCCCCTGCTGTCACTAACATTTTGCAGGAGTTCGCTGACGTCTTTCCACAAGACGTGCCACCGGGATTACCACCTATTCGAGGGATTGAGCATCAAATTGACTTAATTCCCGGTGCATCGCTACCCAACCGTGCACCATACCGTACCAATCCAGAGGAGACGAAGGAGATTATGCGTCAAGTACAGGAGCTGCTCGACAAAGGTTATATACGCGAATCTCTTAGTCCTTGTGCTGTTCCTATTATACTAGTGCCTAAAAAGGATGGTACGTCGTGTATGTGTGTTGATTGTCGAGGCATTAATAATATTACTATTCGTTATCGTCATCCTATTCCTAGGCT
This sequence comes from Triticum aestivum, assembly GCF_018294505.1. Lineage (NCBI taxonomy): Eukaryota > Viridiplantae > Streptophyta > Magnoliopsida > Poales > Poaceae > Triticum > Triticum aestivum. The sequence continues at coordinate 261,516,404 of NC_057799.1, read as the reverse complement.
AGATGATATGCTTGATGAATTGAGTGGCTCTACAATATTCTCCAAAGTTGATTTGCGTGGTGGGTACCATCAAATTCGTATGAAATTGGGAGATGAATGGAAAACTGCATTTAAAACTAAGTTTGGTTTATATGAGTGGTTAGTCATGCCTTTTGGGTTAACTAATGCACCTAGTACTTTCATGAGACTAATGAACGAAGTTTTACGTGCTTTCATTGGACGATTTGTGGTAGTCTATTTTGATGATATACTGATTTATAGCAAATCTTTGGAAGAACATTTGGAACATTTACGTGCTGTTTTTATTGCTCTACGTGATGCACGTTTGTTTGGTAACCTTGGGAAGTGCACCTTTTGCACCGACCGAGTATCTTTTCTTGGCTATGTTGTTACTCCACAGGGAATTGAAGTTGATAAAGCCAAGATTGAAGCTATTGAGAGTTGGCCGCAGCCCAAAACGGTCACACAAGTGCGGAGTTTTCTTGGACTCGCTAGTTTCTATAGGCGTTTTGTGAGAGATTTTAGCACCATTGCTGCACCTCTCAACGAGCTTACAAAGAAGGATGTGCCTTTTCTTTGGGGTACCGCACAGGAAGAAGCCTTCACGGTATTGAAAGATAAGTTGACACATGCTCCTTTACTCCAACTTCCTGATTTTAATAAGACTTTTGAGCTTGAATGTGATGCTAGTGGAATTGGATTAGGAGGTGTGTTATTACAAGATGGCAAACCTGTTGCATACTTTTCTGAAAAATTGAGTGGGCCTAGTCTGAATTATTCTACTTATGATAAAGAACTATATGCTCTTGTTCGGACTTTAGAAACATGGCAACATTATTTATGGCCCAAAGAATTTGTTATACATTCTGATCATGAATCTTTGAAACATATTAAAAGTCAAGCTAAACTGAATCGTAGACATGCTAAATGGGTTGAATTCATTGAAACTTTCCCTTATGTCATTAAACACAAGAAGGGTAAAGAAAATGTTATTGCTGATGCATTGTCTCGTCGCTATACTATGCTTTCACAACTTGACTTCAAAATATTTGGTTTGGAGACCATCAAAGATCAGTATGTGCATGATGCTGATTTTAAAGATGTATTGCAGAATTGTAAAGAAGGAAGAACCTGGAACAAGTTTGTCGTTAATGATGGATTTGTGTTCCGTGCTAACAAGCTATGCATTCCAGCTAGCTCTCTTCGTCTTTTGTTGTTGCAGGAGGCGCATGGAGGAGGATTAATGGGACACTTTGGCGTGAAGAAGACGGAGGACGTACTTGCTACACATTTCTTTTGGCCAAAGATGAGACGGGATGTTGAGCGTTTTGTTGCTCGCTGCACTACATGTCAAAAAGCTAAGTCACGACTCAATCCTCATGGTTTATATATGCCTTTGCCTGTACCTAGTGTTCCTTGGGAGGATATATCTATGGACTTTGTTTTAGGTTTACCTCGAACAAAGAAGGGGAGGGATAGCATATTTGTTGTCGTGGATAGATTCTCGAAAATGGCACACTTTATACCATGTCATAAAAGCGATGATGCTGTTAATGTTGCTGATTTGTTCTTTCGTGAAATTATTCGCTTGCATGGTGTGCCAACTAATATTGTTTCAGATCGTGATACTAAATTTCTTAGCCACTTTTGGAGATGTTTATGGGCTAAGTTGGGGAATAAACTGCTTTTTAGTACTACTTGTCACCCCCAAACTGATGGACAAACCGAAGTAGTCAATAAAACATTGTCTACTATGCTTAGGGCTGTTTTGAAGAATAATAAGAAAATGTGGGAAGAATGCTTGCCTCATATTGAGTTTGCTTATAATCGTTCATTGCATTCTACTACTAAGATGTGCCCTTTTGAAATTGTGTATGGTTTCCTACCTCGTGCACCTATTGATTTGTTGCCTCTTCCATCTTCGGAGAAGGTTAATTTTGATGCTAAACAACATGCTGAATTGATCTTAAAAATGCATGAGTTAACTAAGGAAAACATTGAGCGTATGAATGCTAAATATAAACTTGCTGGAGATAAGGGTAGAAAACATGTTGTGTTTGCACCTGGAGATCTTGTTTGGTTACATTTGCGTAAGGATAGATTTCCTGATTTGCGCAAATCAAAGCTAATGCCACGTGCTGATGGTCCTTTTAAGGTGTTAGAGAAAATAAATGATAATGCATATAAACTTGAGCTGCCTGCAGATTTTGGGGTTAGTCCCACTTTTAACATTGCAGATTTGAAGCCTTATTTGGGTGAGGAAGATGAGCTTCCGTCGAGGGCGACTTCATTTCAAGAAGGGGAGGATGATGAGGACATCAACGACCAGACAAAGGCGTCACAGAACCCCACCTTGATCAATAAAGCTTTCATCTTATATTCGCAATATCCAGATTGCAATCTCAGTTTCTTGCTTGTTCTTCGTTTGCTCGCAGGAAACAGACCCTCGTGGTCAGGTTAATCGTGCTCCGGCGTGGTCAATAACCTCTCGGAGTTGGTTTAGCGATTGGCGCGACGTCATCGCACGTTCGTAGTCGGATCGTCAAAGTCGACTTCCACCAAAGCGATATCCATCATCTCATCGAAAGACGGGACACCTTTGCCTCTATCAGAAATTCTAAGCAACTCAAGGACCCACAGAGAGAGTTGGGGATTTCACGATTTTCATATTTGAATTTTATCAAATATCGAAACGAGGATCATTTGTTTTAATTATTTTCTCTCCGAAAATATTTCATATCAAAATACATGAGAGGGGATAATATGACTTCTCCAAAAATAATGAAATATTGGAGGAAAAATATTAAAAACAAATATTTGATTTTATTCCGATTTTATTTCTATTTTATTTGCCTAGGAAAAATATGCATTTTTCAAAATTGCATTTTAGGCCCAAATAAATGTTCATCTTGTCCGCCTTGTTTTTAAAGGACGGGGAAAATTTATTTCGGGATTTTTGGAGTCCGTTTAGTATTTCTTTTCTTCCTTTTTGCACGTCCGATTTTTTTTAAAGTCAAACCGACTCGGGCCGTAACCGGCCAGGACTCCGCCCAGCCGGCCCTCTTAAATAGAGCCGCCCCGAGCCCCAGCCACCGAAGCCCGCCGCCACCTAAACCCTAACCCTAGCCCGACCCCGCAGCCGCCGCCGCCAGAGCCCCGCGCCGGAGCCGCCGCCGCCCCGTTCCGCCACCCCGCCGCCGATCCCCCTTGCCGCCAGAGCCGCCATCCGCCACCGCCGCCGGAGTTCGCCGCTGCAGCCGGCGGTTTTCTTCAAAAAACCGCCCGGTTTTTTTTATAAAAACCGCGGTTTTTTTTTATAGATCGGTTCGGTTTTTCCGGTTTAGTTATTTTGCGGTCGTTCGTCCGTACGTTCGTTTTAACGAACGGTTTTCGTCGTTTAACCGCAGACAGCGAACGTTCGTTCGTTAGCCTGTTTGTCCGTTTTTCTTTTTCTCGGATTTTTCGTGAATATTTTCGATCGCGATTTCTGATCCGATTTTTGTGTTAGTATAACCTTTCGCTCGTTTATCGGAATCAGGCGGTTCAAGCGCCTAGAGTTTCGTCTCGAAACCCTCTTTCCGTTTAACCAACTTAAACAAGTTTTTGCTATTGTAAAATTTGACTTAAGTCCAGATTAGTAAACGGAGCTTGTTTCTTTCGCAGTTTAAGTTTCGTTGCTTCGTTCGATTTGATTCTTTTTGCACACCGGAGTTCTTAAGTTGAACTTTCTGGTTAGATCTCTTATTTTGAGTTTTACCCGTGCACCCTTGCTTGATTGCTTATGTATGTATTGTTTGTTTGCGATAGAGTACCCGGAGTGCGAAGCGTGCTACTACGAGTCTCTAGGTTTCACGGATCATCATCAAGGCAAGTAACACTTTGATCATACCTCTTTACCTCCCAGTTTTATTGCATTAGATCAACCCTCAAACTATTGCATGGTTAGGATCTGATTTAATTTGTGGGTTTGGGAAGTAGATGAGGTAGTACCTATTGCCCTGTTTATTATCAAACCTTTGGGAGTTACTTCTACGTTGCTTATATTGCTATGCTATGCTAGTAGACGTGGATTGGGTTTGAGTGATTACATGACAGATGTGAGGATGTTAATTAATGGTTCAACTTAAGGTGGCTACTTAAATACACATCTGGGTGGATTGAGGCACCTGGGGAACCCAGTGTTGCCTGTTTTTTTGGAAATCCCGGGGTACCGTGTGATTCTCCTATGGACCGCCACCCAGGCTCAAAGGGATCATGAGCTTATTCATGCTAGAAACTTCCGTGTGCAGCCACAAGCTATTATGGGCTCTAGCATAGTTGATTAAGTCGTGTGAACTCTTATAGTGGTAGACTAGCAGATGTAGGTGTAACTGTCTACCCATCGTAAGGTGCTAATGCTTCTGAAAGACTGTGTCTCGGTCATCCGTTTCTCAAACACCATGTGGTGCGAGAAATCAAACGGAGGAGATCGAGTCTTGTGGGGAAAAGTGCGCAAACCTCTGCAGAGTGTACAATCTAATCATGGTTAGCCGTGTCCCCGGTTATGGACATCTTGAGTGTCTAGTTCTTGGATTATCATGTGAATCTCATCATGTTACTTAATTAAATTTGTTGGGTTTAATGAAGATTGCTTAATTGGGATTGAGTTGGGCGAACCTTCTCAATGTTTAACAACCACCATGATAGTTAAATAAAATGTATTCCTTTGTTGTGGGAAAAAATTTATTCCACCAGCCAAATATGCATGTAGTGTTAGCATTATTCTGCTCATTACTCTCTATGTGTTACTTTGCCAGCATATTCCATGTGCTGACCCGTTTTCGGGCTGCAATGTATCATGTTGCAGACTTTTCAGACGACGAGTAAGGAGCCTTAGGTCGTGGTCTTTCACTCAGTGATGCCGTTGGAGTTGATGGACTCACTTTATCTTCCAAGCCTTCCGCTGTTATCGTATTTAGATGGCCGTAAGCCATATTTATTGTAATAAGTTCTCTCTTGAGACTTTTCGATGTAACAAGTGTGTGATTGCTACTCTGTTGTAAATCCTTCAAGTACTGTGCGTGTGAGCATTACCGATCCAGGGATGACACTGATGCACAAAGACTAGACTGTTTGAGGTCTGGTCGCTACATGACGATGTCGATGCTCTTGAGAGTCGGTGTCGTGTAGAGGATTGCGTTAGCTTGACGGTCTTGACGCGCGGCACGACGAAGAGTGTTCGATGTCGGTGTACTTGAACCAGAGGTGTCGTCGGAGTGTCGACTTGAGCGGCTCCGTCTTGACGAGGACGAAGTTGTAGAAGAGCGGACCATCATGGTTCGGATATCTTCTTTGAGGGAACTCATGGATGTGTCGAAGTAGTCTCTTGTACGTTGCTCGGATTGTCGTAGGTCGGTGGCGAGATTGTCGATGCGGTCGCCCAAAGCAAGTTGTTCTTGATGCAAAGCCCGATGTGCACCAAATAGTTGAGTCTTGGTGACTAAGGATGACATGTCGTCGTCTTGCTCCAAGAAGAGTGTGTTGGTAGAAGTACTTGGCCCGTCCATCATTCCAAACAAAGATATGTGAGTGGGAGAAAGAGAAGAACCAATACCAAATGTACCTTGACCGATGTTGAAAATGGATCAAAGATCACTCCAATGTGTAGCAAGGAAATGGCACAATTGGTACCAATTCTTGTCGGTTCTCACACCTACACAAGTAAAAGCTTATGGTGGAGCTTGGTTAGGATGGTGGCACAAAAATTTGATGCAATTGTAAGTGAGACTCAATAATGTTGGAAAAGATTCGCGACTTGTAAATGCAACAAGTAGACCAATAGCAAGATATGGTACACGAAAACACACACGCAAATAGTGGGGTTGGGCAACCAAGGATGAGCCAAAATGTGGAATCCACCAAGATGCTCTTGTTGCACAACACTAGAGAGACGCTAGCATGATTGCACAATAGGTGGATACGAACTTGTGCACAACCTACTAAGCAAAAAAATGCAACGACTTCTATCCCAAGTATGCTATGATGTTTCTATGCTTTTGATCCAAGATGATCGAGTATGATGCTATGGTTCTTGCTTATAAGCTCTTTGCTTATCTTTCTTCTTTTGCTTAAAAGCTTGTTTGGCTCTTTGTTGTTTGAGCTCTTTTCTCATGCAATGCTTCACGAACCAAGATAGCAATTGTGTATGCGAAGACAACTTTGTGACACAAGAGATGATACCAAGATATGCAACACGATGATGGTATGTATGCTATGGGAAATATGATCACTAATGTGCACAAGTCACGTTGCCGGCAATACTCAAAGGCTAGTCTCGATGGGTAAGCTACGCAAAAGTAAGGCCATGGGGTTATCAATGCAAATGCAAGAGAGTATGGTGATATCACGATACCAAAGTGATACCAAGGTGAGGTTGATACCACAATTGTGATGTAGCCGTTCGTAGTAGTCCTTGGCGAAGATGAGCGATGGTGATGTTGATGCCGAACCGTACCTAGATAGCCGAAACACAATAGGACACGGAAACCACAACTCAAATTGTCAAAGCAAAATGGGTCAAAATTGTCGGAGTTGGTAGCGGGGAGGGCTATGGTGGTGCTATGCGGAAGTGGTGGTGGTATGCGGAAGTGTATGTGGGCACCGGGACAAAATTTGGCGAGGGTTAGGCGAAAAGCGAAGTGGAGGATGGAAGTGATGCTGGCAGGGGCCGGATGTCCGGGGCGGGCTGGATGTCCGGGCTCGGGATCCGTGGACGAACTCGAAGAACACCGCATGGAGAGGTCAAATCCAGGGCAAAATTCGGAAGATTTTGTGGATGGAAATTGGGGAAAAGATGGGGAAAAGCTAGATCTACCTGCAACACACGAAATCCGCGGATCAAATCCAACAAAACTTCACCATACCAACAAATCACAAAAAAATGGGTCTATTTTTGTGGGGCAATTTTCGGATTAGGACAAAAAACAACAAAATCAAGCTAGAAAACAAAGAGAGGGGGCTCCGAAATCGTGATCAACGTGGCTCATGATACCAAGATGATGTAGGGTGGAACCCAAGATGGCCGATCTTTCACGAAAGGAGCGGATCCCTACGAAGAACGCGATGAACACGAGGGGAAACACGAGGGAAACACGAGAGAAATCACTCAACCAACAAGAATAGATCACACATGCGCTAGATCGATGAACACAAAGTGATGTAGGGTGGAACCCTAGATGGCCGATCTTTCACGAAAGGAGCGGATCCCAAAGAGGAACACGAAGAACACGAGGGGAAACACGAGGGAAAACATGAGAGAATCACTCAAACCAACAAGATTCGATTACACATGTGCTAGATCCAAGAACACATAGAGATCACACGGTCCAAATCCAACAAGGGATGATACATAGGTAACCGGTTCTTCTCCGTGAGGAGGTCTTGAGGGGGCCGCCCAAGAGGGGGGTCTTGAATCCAAGGGGATCTTCTCCGTAGAGGGGCCGCGGTCTCTCTCGTGGAGTAGATCCGATATGGATGAGCAAAGCTCTATCTCTAAATGAGCTAATCCTTTCCTAACCCTAACTAGGAGGAGGAGGGGGTCTATATATAGTGTTAGCCCACGAAGGGGTAAGTGAGAGGGGGATACATGGGCCCTTGGCCCGTTCACTGTGTGCAGACAGGCGCCGGATGTCCGGCGGCTCACGAGGAGCCGGATGTCCGGGCTGGAGTGGCCGATTCTTCTGCTCTCTGGATAGCGTGCGCCGGATTTCCGGGCAGGCGCCGGATGTCCGGCCCGTTGTGGGCGCCGGATGTCCGGGGGTCGGCCGGATGTCCGGCCGCTGTAGAGTCGCCTGGCTTCTGTCTCTCTTTGGTCTTCTTCTGGTTGGTGGCGCCGGATGTCCGGGCTCCTGCCGGATGTCCAGCCGCTGTAGCTCCGCGGCGACTCCACTTGAGGCACTTCTTGATCCGGTTCCGTGTGGACTTGGCGTATGCCTCGAGCATCTCCATGGTCGTCTCCTTGGTTTCTAAGCACATGTAGCGTCTTTGCATTAGGTAGCAACCATGTCTCGTACGAGTGGAAAGGGGAAGCATGTAGGAACGGGTTCACCTTAGGTCCAATGGCGTATGCTCGAGTGTACATGGGGATGATCGTAGGATGCTCCGCATCATCTCCCCTCCCTTGGGAAAGATCCGACCTCGGATCGTAATCCTCATCACCATGGGAACGGTTGTCGTGGACGGACTTGTAGTTGGACGAAGTGGAAAACATGGCGCAATCCAAGTACTCCAAGGTGTCTCCGGAGTGGTACACATGCAAAAAGAGCAAACACAAGCAACACTTGGAAATACAATCGTTAGCGCACACAAGGTGTCCATCATGTAAGAATGAGTCCGTGAGGCAAGATTGTTCATGATAAAGCACATGAAGCTTAGCAAGATGATATGGAATGAGATGTAAAGCATTCATGGGGGCAAAAACATTCATTGTGCACACAAATGTGTTGTGAATATGATGAATGCAACCACGGTGCAAAATGATGTCATAGTGAGACGGTTTATCAATAGCATGAATATGGCAATGGATGCTCCATATGAATAAGTTATCATGCAATTGATGGGAGGCCATATGATCATGATGTATGAATATGCCATCAAGAAAGATCACAACAAATTTGCTAAGAAAATGCACAAGCTCATATATCATGGATGACATGGGAATAGGTGCAACAAGAGAAGCATAATGTGTGTCAATCCATGCATAGGGTGCAAACTTGTGGTGAGTATGATATGTCCATCGAGCATGACATGTATGAGCACAATCAACAAATATGAAGGTGGGGGTGCAATGTGTCAAAGGAGTGTTGATGTACCAATGCTCGATGTCGTGGCATGAGTGGAGGTTCGAAGGTGCATCCAATAAGTCCGAGCGCTCCTCAATGTGAAGGTCCATAGAGCCAATCTCCAGTGTCGCTCCTTCGTTCGCGAGATGTAACATGTAGACAACAAGAAGGAAACAACAATGAAAGAATGACCCATTTAATATGCATATTTGAGAATGGCTCAAAGGGAATGAGTTCACCTTTATGAGGATGTCAAAAATGTTGGTGTTGCACATCATGTACGCCTTCACATAACCAATATGTCTCGTGATGGTACCCCCTTGTGAATCCTTCAAAATGAAAGAACATGACAAACACTCGGAAAAGCAAATGAGGTTAGTGCAAATGCAAGACCTATCATTCGAGGGGCGAGATACCCAACAAGTGTTTTCATCATTCTTATCATAAGAAAGGACAAGGTGTGGTATGGTATGAAAGCATAAGATGCAACTACAACCAAAGACAATAGGCTTAAACAAGCAGGCATGCATCACAAGTAATATGTCCAAGTCTCCACGATCAATAAGCATAGCGGCAACTATTGGAGGCAAGCGACAATAAACAAGATATATCATGTGAGAGGCATCAGCATATATGTCATCAACCCAAGAAAGCGAGTAATGGAACATGGGTGATGCAACAAAGCAAGCAATCATAGAGATCAAGTCAAGCAAGCTAGTAGTGCGAAGATGCAACATACTAGAAGGAATCATGGCAAACATGTCATGTGTGCAAATAGTGGGCATATATAATGCACATGACATTTCACAAGCATAAAGGCAAGATATGAGCAAAATAGCATCAAAAGCATGGGGCACATGATAAACATGGCAATAGCAACAAGGATCTCCACCAAGCATGCAAATACACATAGAAGTGGCATAATGGTGTATCATGGGCAAATGCAAGCAAGGGTCACAATTGCATGGCAAAGTCATGTAAAGAGGCATAACATGCAAAGTGAACACGATAGAATGGGCATAAGGTGACAAGTGGTAAATAGCCCATAGCCGTGTGAGAGCCAAGTAAAATAGATGCGCGAAGTCGTTGCGCGAAGGGAATGGTGGGAAGGACAATCCACGGGATCCCGAGTCATCTTTGCTCTCAAGAGCTCGTTTCGTCAACTCATGGGATTGTGAGGTTGACGAGTGTTCATAAGTACCTACACAAAACAAAGACAAAGGGAAAATTGTGTGTGCGTGGTAGATGTACACATCATCCATCATGATGCGCACGTGCTTGTGTTGGTTAGCACCAAATATCCAATGCTCAAATAAATGAGATGCGTGATATAGAAACATGTCATCCATCATGAGAGGTTTGTTGTTATGTATAGCATAATGGAGACTCAAATTGTGTAATGCATCATGAGAAATATGTAGAGCATTTTTATTGATGGGATGCATATGGTGCAAGCAATTATGGGAATCATGCAAAGTATGGAATGCATCAAAATCTCCTAATATGTATGAGGGAACTATGGGGGTCTCCTCATGAGCATTAGTTGAAACATCACATGGAGAATATTGACAACATTTAAAACAAAGCATATTTGGTTCTATGTGATCATGGCATGGCATAATAGATGAATTGCGCAAATCATGTAAAGGAAGCATAGCAATATCATCACATGAAAAACAAAAGCCAATGACCATCATCTCGTCATCTATGCCGTAAGTGCAAATGGGATTTACTTTAATGGGGCATGCATAGTTACTATGATGAGATTGAAATGATGTAATATGGGATATCTCACTCATAGCATATGACAAGTTCAATGGGTTGTCAAACATGAAGTGACCAATAGAATTTTCACATGATATCCTATGGAGCATAGCATCACAACTAGGCAACTCAACATGCTCATCATCATATTCATCATAAATTGGTAAGTCATGACATGAGGAAGTCGCACTAGCATGAAGCATGGTAATAGGTGGATCAACATCATGCAAGCAATCATTGGTAAGATAGTCCACTAGTGGGACAAGAGAAGCACTATCACCTATGTTACCTTTGGAGCGTAGCTCATGTGTTGTAGGTGAGGTTGCAACTTGATGGTACCATGTGGGGGGTTCATCATCGTCCATCATGGCCATCGTCGTCTCCAATTGAGGTATGGACTCGTCGAGGATAGGCATGTCGTCATGTAGGAGACCTAGCACCAAAGAAGAAAACACACTAGGAGTAGAGATTAAGTCATTAGAAATCATAGTGGCCTCATGTGCACTCTCAACTACCTCACTCACTAAGTGTCGTGGCTCACTCACTTCCTCAAAGATGCTCTCACTCATATGGTTGGTGGAGTCACTCAAATGGCTCTCAAACTCACATAGGATGTGTGGCATGCTCTCATGTGTGGGGCTAGTGGTGGTCACACTCATCCTCTCATAGGAAATGCACTCAATGTCACATATGGTGGAGTCACTCATATCACTCATGGTGGGGTGGCTCTCCTCACATGGGAATTGGGGCACATATGTGGGTATCGGAGAGATGTTGGTGCAAATGTCTCCATCCTCAACTCCTATCGCCGCCTTGGTTGAAGGGATAGTCCCATGCTCAACCTTCTTGTCGCCATCTTGTTGTTGGAGGCCCATATGATGTGGCACCTCGTAGCTCGTCTCCATGACCGAAGGGAATTTCCCATGCTCGGCCATCTTTCTTGAGGGGCTTCCGAAGATGGAAGTGTCGCCCTCACTTGTAGGTGGTCGCCTTGTTGATGAAGATGTCGATGTAGGCGAACTCACGGGAAGTAGGCGAAGATGCCGTACGTCCAAAGGCGAAGATGCCTTGATAGCACTTGCGAAGATGCCGAAGTGGTTGGTGTAGCCGTAGCTCTGTCTTGGTGTTGCTCGTCTCGCGGTCTTCTCTTTTGCTCATGAAGCTTGGACTTGGCGTGAAGTAGGTGATGTAGGATGGAACCCTAGGTGGCCGATCTTTCACGAAAGGAGCGGATCCCTACGAAGAATGTGATGAACACGAGGGGAAACACGAGGGAAACACAAGAGGAACACGAGAGAAATCACTGAACCAACAAGAATAGATCACACATGCGCTAGATCAATGAACACAAAGGTAAGATACAAGATCCAAATCCAACAAAGGACGATACAAACGGTAACCGGTTCTTCTCCGTAAGGACGTCTTGATGGGGGCCACCCAAGAGGGGGTCTTGAATCCAAGGTGATCTTCTCCGTAGAGGGGCCGCGGTCTCTCTCGTGGAGTAGATCCGTAATGGATGAGCAAAGCTCTATCTCACATATGAGCTAATCCTTTGTGATAGAGGCAAAGGTGTCCCGTCTTTCGATGAGATGATGGATATCGCCTTGGTGGAAGTCGACTTTGACGATCCGACTACGAACGTGCGAGGATGTCGTGCCTTAGCAATCGCTAAACCAACTCCGAGAGGTTATTGACCACACCGGAGCACGATCAACCTGACCACGAGGGTCTATTTCCTGCGAGCAAACGAAGAACAAGCAAGAAACTAAGATTGCAATCCAGATATTGCGAATATAAGATGAAAGCTTTATTGATCAAGGTGGGGTTCTGTGACGCCTTTGTCTGGTCGTTGAACACAAACGAAGTACGCCAAGTTGCAGCTATGGCAAACTTTAATCTAAACAAAACCCAAAGTCTAAACGACGCCCTAAGGGCTGTATATATGAAGGAAGAGGGGGGGGGGATTTCGTGGCCCTTGGGGAAGGGGTCCGAAACGAACCCTATCTCTTGTTTCCCCAAACATACGGACTCTAAAAACAGCCTATACTCAAGTATTTCGAAATTACATGGGCCTGGCCCAATAAAAAGGTGACGCAGCACCTAGAATAGCCTCTGGATGAAAGTTATGAAGTAGCATCTTGTATATTTCGTCCAAGGCTTCATGCACGCATTATGGTGGCTTCAACGTCCTGAAATCATCACTTGTAACTCCGTTCTTGTTCCCCATGCGCATGCCATCATCTCCATGCTTGTTCTTGCTCCAATGTTCATCCTTCTCAAAGCTAGGCCCCTCATTTGTAAGCAAAACAAATGTATCCAATTTAGGCAACATCATATTCTCATGAACATTAGAATCATTACCAAGAAACGTAAGTACCTGGTAATTTAATTGGCGTGCGCGAGCTCTAGTAATTGGTCCAGTATGTATAGCAGCAGGGCCTGTGGTTGTAACAATGGTATTGATGTCCTCATCATCCTCCCCTTCTTGAAATGAAGTCGTCCTCGACGGAAGCTCATCTTCCTCACCCAAATCAGGCTTCAAATCTGCAATGTTAAAAGTGGGACTAACCCCAAAATCTGCAGGCAGCTCAAGTTTATATGCATTATCATTTATTTTCTCTAACACCTTAAAAGGACCAACATCACGTGGCATTAGCTTTGATTTCCGCAAATCAGGAAATCTATCCTTACGCAAATGTAACCAAACAAGATCTCCAAGTGCAAACACAACATGTTTTCTACCCTTATCTCCAACAAGTTTATATTTAGCATTCATACGCTCAATGTTTTCCTTAGTTAACTCATGCATTTTAAAAATCAATTCAACATGTTGTTTAGCATCAAAATTAACCTTCTCCGAAGATGGAAGAGGCAACAAATCAATAGGTGCACGAGGTAGGAAACCATACACAATTTCAAAAGGGCACATCTTAGTAGTAGAATGCAATGAACGATTATAAGCAAATTCAATATGAGGCAAGCATTCTTCCCACATTTTCTTATTATTCTTCAAATAGCCCTAAGCATAGTAGACAATGTTCTATTGACTACTTCAGTTTGTCCATCAGTTTGGGGGTGACAAGTAGTACTGAAAAGCAGTTTAGTCCCCAACTTAGCCCATAAACATCTCCAAAAGTGGCTAAGAAATTTAGTATCACGATCTGAAACAATAGTATTTGGTACACCATGCAAGCGAATAATTTCACGAAAGAACAAATCAGCAACATTAACAGCATCATCGATTTTATGACATGGTATAAAGTGTGCCATTTTCGAGAATCTATCCACGACAACAAATATGCTATCCCTCTCCTTCTTTGTTCGAGGTAAACCTAAAACAAAGTCCATAGATATATCCTCCCAAGGAACACTAGGTACAGGCAAAGGCATATATAAACCATGAGGATTGAGTCGTGACTTAGCTTTTCGACATGTAGTGCAGCGAGCAACAAAGCGCTCAACATCCCGTCTCATCTTTGGCCAAAAGAAATGTGTAGTAAGTACGTCCTCCATCTTCTTCACGCCAAAGTGTCCCATTAATCCTCCTCCATGCGCCTCCTGCAACAACAAAAGACGAATGGAGCTAGCGGGAATGCATAGCTAGTTAGCACGGAACACAAATCCATCATTAACGACGAACTTGTTCCATGTTCGTCCTTCTTTACAATTCTGCAATACATCTTTAAAATCAGCATCATGCACATATTGATCTTTGATGGTCTCCAAACCAAATATTTTGAAGTCAAGTTGTGAAAGCATAGTATAGCGACGAGACAATGCATCAGCAATAACATTTTCTTTACCCTTCTTGTGTTTAATAACATAAGGGAAAGCCTCAATGAATTCAACCCATTTAGCATGTCTACGATTCAGTTTAGCTTGACTTTTAATATGTTTCAAAGATTCGTGATCAGAATGTATAACAAATTCTTTGGGCCATAAATAATGTTGCCATGTTTCTAAAGTCCGAACAAGAGCATATAATTCTTTATCATAAGTAGAATAATTCAGACTAGGCCCACTCAATTTTTCAGAAAAGTATGCAACAGGTTTGCCCTCTTGTAATAACACACCTCCTAATCCAATTCCACTAGCATCGCATTCAAGTTCAAAAGTCTTATTAAAATCAGGAAGTTGGAGTAAAGGAGCATGTGTCAACTTATCTTTCAATATCGTGAAGGCTTGTTCCTGTGCGGTACCCCAAACAAAAGGAACATCCTTCTTTGTAAGCACATTGAGAGGTGCAGCAATGGTGCTGAAATCTCTCACAAAACGCCTATAGAATCCGGCGAGGCCTAGAAAACTCCTCACTTGTGTGACCGTTTTGGGCTGCGGCCAACTCTCAATAGCTTCAATCTTGGCTTTATCAACTTCAATTCCCTGTGGAGTAACAACATAGACAAGAAAATACACTCGGTCGGTGCAAAAGGTGCACTTCCCAAGGTTACCAAACAAACGTGCATCACGTAGAGCAATAAAAACAGCAGGTAAATGTTCCAAATGTTCCTCCAAAGATTTGCTATAAATCAATATGTCATCAAAGTAAACTACCACAAATCATCCAATGAAAGCACGTAAAACTTCGTTCATTAATCTCATGAAAGTACTAGGTGCATTAGTTAACCCAAAAGGCATGACTAACCACTCATATAATCCACACTTAGTTTTAAATGCTGTTTTCCATTCATCTCCCAATTTCATACGAGTTTGATGGTATCCACTACGCAAATCAACTTTGGAGAATATTGTAGAGCCACTCAATTCTTCATGCATATCATCTAGCCTAGGAATAGGATGACGGTAACGAATAGTAATATTATTAATGCCTCTACAATCTACGCACATACGGGAAGTACCATCCTTTTTCGGCACTAAAATGATAGGAACAGCACAAGGACTAAGGGATTCGCTTATATAACCTTTGTCGAGCAGCTCCTGTACTTGACGCATAATCTCCTTCGTCTCCTCTGGATTGGTACGGTATGGTGCACGGTTGGGTAATGATGCATCGGGAATTAAGTCAATCTGATGCTCAATCCTTCGAATGGGAGGTAATCCCGGTGGCACGTCTTGTGGAAAGACGTCAGCGAACTCCTGCAAAATGTTAGTGACAACAGGAGGCAAAGAGGAAGGCACGTCCTTGAATGAAAATAATGCCTCTTTGCACACAAAAGCATAGCAAATAGATTTGCTGAAATCTAGCTCATCAATATCAGATTTGATGGCAAATAAACATGCACTTTTCAATTTAATTTCAGAAGCAACACTAGATGGTTTATTATTGGGCTTCATTTGTTGCTCAAATTCTTTTGCCACAATCTGATTCTCACTATTATTCTTCTCGTGTTTTGCTTTATTAGCTCTATTAATATCATCTTTCAAAATGGAATCATGAGTCATAGGAAGCAAAGTAATATTTTTATCCTTATGAACAAGAGTATACTGATTGTTTCTACCATGGTGTACAGAATATTTATCAAATTGCCATGGTCGACCAAGTAATAAGGAACATGCTTGCATAGGTACCACATCACAATCAACATAATCAGCATATGTAGAGATACTAAAATGCACACGAACAGTACGTGTTACCTTAACCTTGCCGCTGTTGTTGAACCATTGGATGTAGTAAGGATGTGGATGTGGTCTTGTGGTGAGAGATAGCTTCTCCACCATCTCCATGCTAGCCAAGTTGTTGCAGCTCCCTCCATCTATGATGACGCGAACAGAACGTTCCTTCACAACTCCCTTTGTATGGAACAAATTATGCCTCTGATTTTGCTCTGCTTGTGTGACCTGCACACTCAAAACACGTTGAGCAACTAAACATTCATACCTGTCAGCGTCTTCAGGAGCCATGTATTGCGTCTCATTTTCAGAATCATCTCCACCATGTTCTTCACGTGTAATAAGAGCCAAAGTCTCCTCATCATAGTCACTAGCGGACTCATACCCACCATCCTCAGTAGCAATCATTACACGCTGAGATTTGCATTCTCGCGCATAATGTCCTCTTCCCTTACAACGACGACAAATAATATCACTTGTGTGCCCTGTTGATGCCATGGAAGAAGAAGAGCTCTGTGCAGGCCCGGCAGGTGCGCTCTTGGTGTTTGTGCCTGCTTTCTTGTATCACGGCTAGAGGTGGAACCTGATGGAGGTGCTGGTGCAGTGGAAGTAGAAGATGCACGCGGTGTCCATGATGAAGGTCGACCTGCAGAAAAGTTAGTTCGCGCCAATGCTTGTCGATCCTGCACTCCACGTTCAGCTTTACAAGCAAGATGGAATAAACGAGTGATATTAGTATACTCCTTATACTCTAGAATGGTCTGAATCTCTCTATTTAAACCACCCATAAAACGTGCAAGCATAGCTTCATTCTCCTCAACAATACCACATCTAATCATGCCAGTTTGTAATTCCTGATAATATTCTTCTACAGAATTTTTCCCTTGTCGTAAACGCTGCAATTTTTGAAGCAATTCACGTTGATAATATGGTGGAACCCAACGAGTACGCATAGCAGTTTTCAAAGCAGCCCAAGTAGCTGGAATAGGATATAATCTACAATGTTCAGACCACCATACACATGCAAAACTAGTGAAAGCACAAACAGCAGCAGCAACCCGTCTCTCCTTGGGATATTGTAAACATGTAAAACGTTGTTCAGTTTCTAACTCCCAAGTAAGATATATATCAGGAACATATCTACCCTCAAATGGTGGAATATTCAATTTCAGTTTAGGAATATGGTCATTATCTCGTACCTGAGGTGGTGGTGCAGGCCTACCGTTGCGAATATATACCTGAGGTCGACCTCCTGGTGGTGGTGCTGGTGGCTGCACGTAGTTCTGATTTTGATCAACCTCATCCTCATAATCACCCGCATAATCGTCATCCTCCTCAGCCGCCGCAGTAGCAGGAGCCAAAGAAGCATCAACAGTAGGTGCAGCGGCACCCGAATTTTGACCAGTCTCAATTGGAACGCGCTGTGCTCGTCCCACTTGATTTGGAAGGCGGCGTTGGAGATGTGGTTGTTGTTGTTGTAGAGGTGCGACAGGTGCAGCCGGTGGTGGTTGGGGAAGACGCTTGAGCAATTCATTAAACTTGTTATCCAGCTTTGTCTCGATGACTTCTCCACGGCATCTATCTTCTCCATAGCCTCTTCAAATCTGTTTAGCACATCTCCCACCTGGCCACTCATCATTTGCTGAAATTTATCATGCAACTCCTTGTTCGTCATGTTCTCCCAATCAGTCTCATCGGCTTGTGATCCTGCCATGGTTAGCAGCAATAGAAACACAAAAGAATATGATCCTACAGACTACTAGGAAGTGGTGGCTGATGAGGACATCAATACCATTGTTACACCCACAGCCCCTGCTGCTATACATACTGGACCAATTACTAGAGCTCGCGCACGCCAATTAAATTACCAGGTACTTTCGTTTCTTGGTAATGATTCTAATGTTCATGAGAATATGATGCTGCCTAAATTGGATACATTTGTTTTGCTTACAAATGAAGGGCCTAGCTTTGAGAAGGATGAACATTGGAGCAAGAACAAGCATGGAGATGATGGCATGCGCATGGGGGACAAGAACGGAGTTACAAGTGATGATTTCAGGACATTGAAGCCACCATAATGCGTCCATGAAGCCTTGGACGAAATATACAAGATGCTACTTCATAACTTTCGTCCAGAGGCTATTCTAGGTGCTGCGTCACCTTATTATTGGGCCAGGCCCATGTAATTTCGAAATACTTGAGTATAGGCTATTTTTAGAGTCCGTATGTGTGGGGACACAAGAGATAGGGTTGGTTTCGGACCCCTTCCCCAAGGGCCACGAAATTCCCCCCTCTTCCTCCATATATACAGCCCTTAGGGCGTCGTTTAGACTTTGGGTTTTGTTTAGATTAAAAGTTCGCCATAGCTGCAACTTTGCGTACTTCGTTTGTGTTCAACGACCAGACAAAGGTGTCAGAGAACCCCACCTTGATCAATAAAGCTTTCATCATATATTCGCAATATCCAGATTGCAATCTCAGTTGCTTGCTTGTTCTTCGTTTGCTCGCAAGAAACAGACCCTCGTGGTCAGGTTGATCGTGCTCCGGCATGTCAATAACCTCTCGGAGTTGGTTTAGCGATTGCTAAGGCGCGACGTCATCGCACGTTCGTAGTCGGATCGTTAAAGTCGACTTCCACCAAAGCGATATCCATCATCTCATCGAAAGACGGGACACCTTTGCCTCTATCAAGTGGTATCAGATTTCCAGGTTGCTCGGTGAGATTTTACAGTTTTTCGTAGTTTAGATCGAGTCTGTTCTTCATACCTACAGTCCACGAAAAAGCCACACAAAAAAAATTAGGGTTAGTTCATCATATCCGAACCAATCTGAGCCTTTGCATAATCTTTTTAGGGTTTTTGCTTTGTTGAATTTGCGGTTGCATCGTCGTGTCAAGTTGCTGGTCTTAGAGTCTAGTCTTTTAGAGTTTCGAGTTCTGGTCATAAGTTGTCACGCCGCCGCCGCACCATCATCATCGCCTTGCCATCTACCACCATTGCTTATCCGCCACCGTTCTGAATCCGTATCCATATACCACCACCAATCCGTATCCATATACCACCACCGATCCGTATACATATACCACCACCGCAACCATATACCACCACCGCTGCCATATCCTACCACCATATATCCACCACCGATCCGTATCCATATACCACCACCGCAACCATATACCACCACCGCTGCCATATCCTACCACCATATATCCACCACCAATCCGAGTTCTTTTCATATTCGGTTTGTTTTAGAGATCCATCTATTTTCCGTTTCGTGTTTCCTTGCCTGAGTAGGTCTCGGAAAAAAAGAGTCTGGAGACCCCCAGGCAGTTTTTAGGCCAAAATTTCGGCGACCAAAAATATTTTTTCCCTATCCTATTTTTAGGTCCCGGGGAGTGTTTTGAGACACTCGCCATCATAGTGTTTTTTTGTCGCACTTTTTCATCGTCGCTGCCCTGATTTCTGAAAAAAATAGTCTAAAATTTTTTGTGCCTATCCTGTCAGTTTGACCTGGGAAGAGTTTTGAGACACTCGCCATTATAGTGATTTTTCGCAAAAAAAAAGAGGAGCGCAAAAAAAAGAGCGCGAAAAAAAAGAGCAAAAAAAAATTCCAGAGTGTGCTTTTCCCTTGTTTACGTGCAGCGCCGTGATTTTGTTAGTGTTCTAGGCTTGCATCTCTAGCACGGTCTAGCCTAGGATCAGCACAGTACCGTCGTTGAGCGTTTATTCAACTTTGCATCTCTGAATTGATTATTGCTGACCATTTTTGCTACCATATTATAAGCATTCCCAGCTCCACATACATCTACATCGTGCGTTTGACTCTCCCTGGTAATCGCTCTATCCAAGCTTTGAGAGTTTTGACTACAACGGTTGTCGATCACCACCTGCTGCTGGGTAAGAACTGGTAAGAATTTGAGATTCGCTTGAAGGATTTGTGACACACCACCATCACCACCACTTCCTAGTAGTCTGTAGGATCATCTTCTTTTGTGTTTCTATTGCTGCTAACCATGGCAGGATCACAAGCCGATGAAACTGATTGGGAGAACATGACGAACAAGGAGTTGCATGATAAATTTCAGCAAATGATGAGTGGCCAGGTGGGAGATGTGCTAAACAGATTTGAAGAGGCTATGGAGAAGATAGATGCCGTGGAGAAGTCGTTGGAGACAAAGCTGGATAACAAGTTTACTGAATTACTCAAGAGTCTTCCCCAACCACCACCGGCTGCATATGTCGCACCTCTACAACAACCACAACCACATCTCCAACGCCGCCTTCCAAATCAAGTGGGACGAGCACAGCGCGTTCCAATTGAGACTGGTCAAAATTCGGGTGCCGCTGCACCTACTGTTGATGCTTCTTTGGCTCCTGCTGCTGCGGCGGCTGAGGAGGATGATGATTATGCGGGCGATTATGAGGATGAGGTTGATCAAAATCAGAACTACGTGCAACCACCAGCACCACCACCAGCAGGTCGACCTCAGGTATATATTCGCAACGGTAGGCCGGCACCACCACCTCAGGTACGAGATCATGACCATCTCCCTAAACTGAAATTGAATATTCCACCATTTGAGGGTAGATATGTTCCTGATATATATCTTACTTGGGAGTTAGAAACTGAACAATGATTTACATGTTTACAATATCCTGAGGCTGTTTGTGCTTTCAATAGCTTTGCATGTGTTTGGTGGTCTGAACATTGTAGATTATATCCTGTTCCAGCTACTTGGGCTGCTTTGAAAACTGCTATGCGTACTCGTTGGGTTCCACCATATTATCAACGTGAATTACTTCAAAAATTGCAGTGCTTAAGACAAGGGAAAAATTCTGTAGAAGAATATTATCAGGAATTACAAACTGGCATGATTAGATGTGGTATTGTTGAGGAGAATGAAGCTATGCTTGCACATTTTATGGGTGGATTAAATAAAGAGATTCAGACCATTCTAGAGTATAAGGATTATAATAATATCACTCGTTTATTCCATCTTGCTTGTAAAGCTGAACGTGAAGTGCAAGATCGACAGGCATTGGCGCGAACTAACTTTTCTGCAGGTCGACCTTCATCATGGACGCCACGTGCATCCTCTACTTCCACTTCACCATCACCTCCATCAGGTGCCACCTCCAGCCGTGATACAAGAAAGCAGGCACAATCACCACTCTCTGCCAAGAGCACACCTGCCGGGCCTGCGCAGAGCTCTTCTTCTTCCATGGCGTCAACAGGGCACACAAGTGATATTATTTGTCGTCGTTGTAAGGGAAGAGGACATTATGCGAGAGAATGCTAATCTCAACGTGTGATGATTGCTACTGAGGATGGTGGGTATGAGTCCGCTAGTGACTATGATGAGGAGACTTTGGCTCTTATTACACGTGATGAACATGGTGGAGATGATTCTGAAAATGAGACGCAATACATGGCTCCTGAAGACGCTGACAGGTATGAATGTTTAGTTGCTCAACGTGTTTTAAGTGTGCAGGTCACACAAGCAGAGCAAAATCAGAGGCATAATTTGTTCCATACAAAGGGATTTGTGAAGGAACGTTTTGTTCGCGTCATCATAGATGGAGGGAGCTGTAACAACTTGGCTAGCATGGAGATGGTGGAGAAACTATCTCTCACCACAAGACCACATCCACATCCTTACTACATCCAATGGTTCAACAACAGCGGCAAGGTTAAGGTAACACGTACTATTCGTGTGCATTTTAGTATCTCTACATATGCTGATTATGTTGATTGTGATGTGGTACCCATGCAAGCATGTTCCTTATTACTTGGTAGACCATGGCAACTTGATAAAAATTCTATACACCATGGTAGAAACAATCAGTCTACTCTTGTTCATAAGGATAAAAATATTACTTTGCTTCCTATGACTCCTGATTCCATTTTGAAAGATGACATTAATAGAGCTAATAAAGCAAAACAGGAGAAAAATAAGAGTGAAAATCAGATTGTGGCAAAAGAATTTGAGCCACAAATGAAACCTAATAATAAACCATCTAGTGTTGTTTCTGAAATTATATTGAAAAGTGCATGTTTACTTGCCACAAAATCTGATATTGATGAGCTAGATTTCAACAAATCTGTTTGCTATGCTTTTGTGTGCAAAGAGGCATTATTTTCATTCGAGGACGTGCCTTCCTCTTTGCCCCCTGCTGTCACTAACATTTTGCAGGAGTTCGCTGACGTCTTCCCACAAGACGTGCCACCGGGATTACCACCTATTCGAGGGATTGAGCATCAAATTGATTTAATTCCCGGTGCATCGCTACCCAACCGTGCACCATACCGTACCAATCCAGAGGAGACGAAGGAGATTATGCGTCAAGTACAGGAGCTGCTCGACAAAGGTTATATACGCGAATCTCTTAGTCCTTGTGCTGTTCCTATTATACTAGTGCCTAAAAAGGATGGTACGTCGCGTATGTGTGTTGATTGTAGAGGCATTAAAGAATATTACTATTCGTTATCGTCATCCTATTCCTAGGCTAGATGATATACTTGATGAATTGAGTGGCTCTACAATATTCTCCAAAGTTGATTTGCGTAGTGGATACCATCAAATTCGTATGAAATTGGGAGATGAATGGAAAACTGCATTTAAAACTAAGTTTGGTTTATATGAGTGGTTAGTCATGCCTTTTTGGTTAACTAATGCACCTAGTACTTTCATGAGACTAATGAACGAAGTTTTACGTGCTTTCATTGGACGATTTATGGTAGTCTATTTTGATGATATACTGATTTATAGCAAATCTTTGGAAGAACATTTGGAACATTTACGTGCTGTTTTTATTGCTCTACGTGATGCACGTTTGTTTGGTAACCTTGGGAAGTGCACCTTTTGCACCGACCGAGTATCTTTTCTTGGCTATGTTGTTACTCTACAGGGAATTGAAGTTGATAAAGCCAAGATTGAAGCTATTGAGAGTTGGCCGCGGCCCAAAACGGTCACACAAGTGCGGAGTTTTCTTGGACTCGCTGGTTTCTATAGGCGTTTTGTGAGAGATTTTAGCACCATTGCTGCACCTCTCAACGAGCTTACAAAGAAGGATGTGCCTTTTGTTTGGGGTACCGCACAGGAAGAAGCCTTCACGGTATTGAAAGATAAGTTGACACATGCTCCTTTACTCCAACTTCCTGATTTTAATAAGACTTTTGAGCTTGAATGTGATGCTAGTGGAATTGGATTAGGAGGTGTGTTATTACAAGATGGTAAACCTGTTGCATACTTTTCTGAAAAATTGAGTGGGCCTAGTCTGAATTATTCTACTTATGATAAAGAACTATATGCTCTTGTTCGGACTTTAGAAACATGGCAACATTATTTATGGCCCAAAGAATTAGTTATACATTCTGATCATGAATCTTTGAAACATATTAAAAGTCAAGCTAAACTGAATCGTAGACATGCTAAATGGGTTGAATTCATTGAAACTTTCCCTTATGTCATTAAACACAAGAAGGGTAAAGAAAATGTTATTGCTGAAGCATTGTCTCGTCGCTATACTATGCTTTCACAACTTGACTTCAAAATATTAGGTTTGGAGACCATCAAAGATCAATATGTGCATGATGCTGATTTTAAAGATGTATTGCAGAATTGTAAAGAAGGAAGAACCTGGAACAAGTTTGTCGTTAATGATGGATTTGTGTTCTGTGCTAACAAGCTATGCATTCCAGCTAGCTGTCTTCGTCTTTTGTTGTTGCAGGAGGCGCATGGAGGAGGATTAATGGGACACTTTGGCGTGAAGAAGACGGAGGACGTACTTGCTACACATTTCTTTTGGCCAAAGATGAGACGGGATGTTGAGCGTTTTGTTGCTCGCTGCACTACATGTCAAAAAGCTAAGTCACGACTCAATCCTCATGGTTTATATATGCCTTTGCCTGTACCTAGTGCTCCTTGGGAGGATATATCTATGGACTTTGTTTTAGGTTTACCTCGAACAAAGAAGGGAGGGATAGCATATTTGTTGTCGTGGATAGATTCTCAAAAATGGCACACTTTATACCATGTCATAAAAGCGATGATGATGTTAATGTTGCTGATTTGTTCTTCCGTGAAATTATTCGTTTGCATGGTGTGCCAAATACTATTGTTTCAGATCGTGATACTAAATTTCTTAGCCACTTTTGGAGATCTTTATGGGCTAAGTTGGGGACTAAACTGCTTTTTAGTACTACTTGTCACCCCTAAACTGATGGACAAACTGAAGTAGTCAATAGAACATTGTCTACTATGCTTAGGGCTGTTTTGAAGAATAATAAGAAAATGTGGGAAGAATGCTTGCCTCATATTGAGTTTGCTTATAATCGTTCATTGCATTCTACTACTAAGATGTGCCCTTTTGAAATTGTGTATGGTTTCCTACCTCGTGCACCTATTGATTTGTTGCCTCTTCCATCTTCGGAGAATGTTAATTTTGATGCTAAACAACGTGCTGAATTGATCTTAAAAATGCATGAGTTAACTAAGGAAAACATTGAGCGTATGAATGCTAAATATAAACTTGCTGGAGATAAGGGTAGAAAACATGTTGTGTTTGCACCTGGAGATCTTGTTTGGTTACATTTGCGTAAGGATAGATTTCCTGATTTGCGCAAATCAAAGCTAATGCCACGTGCTGATGGTCCTTTTAAGGTGTTAGAGAAAATAAATGATAATTCATATAAACTTGAGCTGCCTGCAGATTTTGGGGTTAGTCCCACTTTTAACATTGCAGATTTGAAGCCTTATTTGGGTGAGGGAGATGAGCTTCCGTCGAGGACGACTTCATTTCAAGAAGGGGAGGATGATGAGGACATCAATACCATTGTTACACCCACAGCCCCTGCTGCTATACATACTGGACCAATTACTAGAGCTCGCGCACGCCAATTAAATTACCAGGTACTTTCGTTTCTTGGTAATGATTCTAATGTTCATGAGAATATGATGCTGCCTAAATTGGATACATTTGTTTTGCTTACAAATGAAGGGCCTAGCTTTGAGAAGGATGAACATTGGAGCAAGAAACAAGCATGGAGATGATGGCATGCGCATGGGGGACAAGAACGGTGTTACAAGTGATGATTTCAGGACATTGAAGCCACCATAATGCGTGCATGAAGCCTTGGACGAAATATACAAGATGCTACTTCATAACTTTCGTCCAGAGGCTATTCTAGGTGCTGCGTCACCTTATTATTGGGCCAGGCCCATGTAATTTCGAAATACTTGAGTATAGGCTATTTTTAGAGTCCGTATGTGTGGGGAAACAAGAGATAGGGTTGGTTTCGGACCCCTTCCCCAAGGGCCACGAAATTCCCCCCTCTTCCTCCATATATACAGCCCTTAGGGCGTCGTTTAGACTTCGGGTTTTGTTTCGATTAAAAGTTCGCCATAGCTGCAACTTCGCGTACTTCGTTTGTGTTCAACGACCAGACAAAGGCGTCACAGAACCCCACCTTGATCAATAAAGCTTTCATCTTATATTCGCCATATCCAGATTGCAATCTCAGTTTCTTGCTTGTTCTTCGTTTGCTCGCAGGAAACAGACCCTCGTGGTCAGGTTGATCGTGCTCCGGCGTGGTCAATAACCTCTCGGAGTTGGTTTAGCGATTGCTAAGGCGCGACGTCATCGCACGTTCGTAGTCGGATCATCAAAGTTGACTTCCACCAAAGCGATATCCATCATCTCATCGAAAGACGGGACACCTTTGCCTCTATCAGTGGAGATTGTGGTGTGTCACAAATCCTTCAAGCGAATCTCAAATTCTTACCAGTTCTTACCCAGCAGCAGGTGGTGATCGGCAACCGTTGTAGTCAAAACTCTCAAAGCTTGGATAGAGCGATTACCAGGGAGTGTCAAACGCACGACGTAGATGTATGTGGAGCTGGGAAGGCTTATAATATGGTAGCAAAAAAGGGTCAGCAATAATCAATTCAGATATGCAAAGTTGAATAAACGCTAAACGACGGTACTGTGATGGTCCTAGGCTAGACCGTGCTAGAGACGCGAGCTTAGAACACTAACAAAATCACGACGCTGCACGTAAACAAGGGAGGAGCACACTCTGAAAAAAAATCTCTTTTTTTCACTCTTTTTTGCACCTTTTTTTTTCCTCTTTTTTTTGCTCTGCAACAATTTTTTTCGAAAGTCTACAAATGGTCTAAAAACTGCCTAGCCAGAATTTTCCAGACTTAGTTTTTTTTAAACTGGAACTATTTTTCTACTGCGGGTAACACGGAAGTTTGGGAGTCTTTCTCTGTCACGACTCGGAGTATGGCGTGATCTGGAAATCCAAAACATAGTAACAAAATACTGGACTTGGACTAGGACTGGTGGCGGAGATGAATCTGGTGGAACTCGGACTGGTGGCGGAGATGAATCTGGTGGAACTCGGACTGGTGGCGGAGATGAATCTGGTGGAACTCGGACTGGTGGCGGAGATGAATCTGGTGGAACTCGGACTGGTGGCGGATATATGTTGCAGGTGTACTCGGATTGGCATGATGGCGGCGGATATGTGGTGGCGTATATGGACTCGGATTGGCGGTGAATATGTGGTGGTATATGGCAGCAGCGATGATGATGATGCGGTGGTGATATATGGCAGCGGCGACGTGACAACCTGTGAATAGAACTCGAAACTCTAAAGGACTAGACGCTAAGACCAGCAACTTGACACGACGATGCAACCGCAAATTCAACAAAGCAAACATAGAAAAGATTATGCAAAGGCTCAGATTGGTTCGGATAGGATGAACTAACCCTAAATTTTTTTTGGCTTTTTCGTGGACTATAGCTATGAAGAACAAACTCGATCTAAACTACGAAAAACTGTAAAATCTCACCGAGCAACCTGGAAATCTGATACCACTTGATAGAGGCAAAGGTGTCCCGTCTTTCGATCAGATGATGGATATCGCTTTGGTGGAAGTTGACTTTGACGATCCGACTACGAACGTGCGAGGACGTCGCGCCTTAGCAATCGCTAAGCCAATTCCGAGAGGTTATTGACCACACCGGAGCA
Source organism: Triticum aestivum (assembly GCF_018294505.1). NCBI lineage: Eukaryota > Viridiplantae > Streptophyta > Magnoliopsida > Poales > Poaceae > Triticum > Triticum aestivum. The sequence continues at coordinate 261,489,216 of NC_057799.1, read as the reverse complement.
CGATCAACCTGACCACGAGGGTCTATTTCCTGCGGGCAAACGAAGAACAAGCAAGAAACTAAGATTGCAATCTAGATATTGCGAATATAAGATGAAAGCTTTATTGATCAAGGTGGGGTTCTGTGACGCCTTTGTCTGGTCGTTGAACACAAACGAAGTACGCGAAGTTGCAGCTATGGCGAACTTTAATCTAAAGAAAACCCAAAGTCTAAAGGACGCCCTAAGGGCTGTATATATGGAGGAAGAGGGGGGGGGGATTTCGTGGCCCTTGGGGAAGGGGTCCGAAACCAACCCTATTTCTTGTTTCCCCAAACATACGGACTCTAGAAACAGCCTATACTCAAGTATTTCAAAATTACATGGGCCTGGCCCAATAATAAGGTGACGCAGCACCTAGAATAGCCTCTGGACGAAAGTTATGAAGCAGCATCTTGTATATTTCGTCCAAGGCTTCATGCACGCATTATGGTGGCTTCAACGTCCTGAAATCATCACTTGTAACTCCGTTCTTGTTCCCCATGCGCATGCCATCATCTCCATGCTTGTTCTTGCTCCAATGTTCATCCTTCTCAAAGCTAGGCCCTTCATTTGTAAGCAAAACAAATGTATCCAATTTAGGCAGCATCATATTCTCATGAGCATTAGAATCATTACCAAGAAACGAAATTACCTGGTAATTTAATTGGCGTGCGCGAGCTCTAGTAATTGGTCCAGTATGTATAGCAGCGGGGGCTGTGGGTGTAACAATGGTATTGACATCCTCATCACTTTGCTAACCCTAACTAGGACGAGGAGGGGGTCTATATATAGTGTTAGCCCACGAAGGGGTAAGTGAGGGGGGGATACATGGGCCCTTGGCCCGTTCACTGTGCGTAGCCAGGCGCCGGATGTCCGGGCTGGGGCCGGGCGTCCGGCAGCTCACGAGGAGCCGGATGTCCGGGCTGGAGTGGCCGATTCTTCTGCTCTCTGGATAGCGTGCGCCGGATTTCCGGGCAGGCGCCGGATGTCCGGCCCGTCGCGGGGCGCCGGATGTCCGGCCGCTGTAGAGTCGCCTGGCTTCTATCTCTCTTTGGTCTTCTTCTGGTTGGTGGCGCCGGATGTCCGGGCTCTCGCCGGATGTCCGGCCGCTGTAGCTCCGCGGCAACTCCACTTGAGGCACTTCTTGATCCGCTTCCGTGTGGACTTGGCGTATGCCTCGAGCATTTCCATGGTCGTCTCCTTGGTTTCTAAGCACATGTAGCATCTTTGCATTAGGTAGCAACCATGTCTCGTACGAGTGGAAAGGGGAAGCATGTAGGAACGGGTTCACCTTAGGTCCAATGGCGTATGCTCGAGTGTACATGGGGATGATCGTAGGATGCTCCGCATCAGTAGGGCTTGTTGGGACTTGTACGTTTGCGCTTGTGGAGCATCTTCATGTTGATGGTGTCGTTGTCGCACTTGAGCTCGTAGTAGATGTCGTTCGTCGTCGTTGTGCACATGATGCTTGGAGGTGTCTTGCCATTCATGACGATGTTGGCGATGGTCGCCATGGAGATGTTGACGTGGACGACTTGCGCTTGCATCTTGTTTGCGCTCCGAAGATGATCTACTTGCTCGCCGCCGCCTTGAGGATGATGAAGGGGAAGAAGACTTGTAGTCGGCCACCATGTCTCGTAGTTGATCCTTTAGCTCGCCCAACTTGGTGTCGATGTAGTTCCTTTTCCTTGCTTCGGAGTGTCGTATGTCGATGGCGAGGTTGTCGAGGCGCTCTCGCAAGGTAGATTGTGCGCCTTGCATTTCGTATTGTAGTCCGAAGATGGACATTTTGGTGATGTAGTTGTTCGCGCCGTCGTTGTTGTCGAAGACCGGAGATGAAATGCCTTGCCTATCCATCACAAGACTCGAGCAAATATGAGTGGGAGAAAGAGAAGAACTTATACCAAATGTACCTTGACCGATGTTGAAAATGGATCAATGATCACTCAATGTGTAACAAGGAAATAGCACAATTGGTACCAATTCTTATCGGTTTCTCACACCTACACAAGTAAGGCTTATGGTGGAGCTCGGTGAGGATAGTGGCACAAAAATTTGATGCAAAATGTTAGCAAGAGTCAATAATGTTGAAAGAGATTCACAAATTCGCAAGTGAAACAAGTAGACCAATAGCAAAGAATGGCACACGGAAACACACACACGGATAGATAAATGGGGTCGTGCAACCAAGGAATGAGCACAAAATGTGGAGTCCACAGAAAACGCTCGTGTTGCACAACTCAAGAGAGACGCTAGCACGATTGCTCAATAGGCGGATACGACACTTGTGCACAACCTATGATATGCAAAATGGAGAAACTTTCTATCCCAAGTATGCTATATATGTATGGTTCCCGGTGTTTCTCTCAAGATGATCCAAGATGATCGGATATGACAATCTTATATGCAATGTGGTATGATGCTATGGCACTTGCTTACAAGCTTCTTTGCTCTTTCTCTTTTGCTTAAAAGCTTATTCTTTTTTTTTTGTATGGCCACTTTTGCACAATGCACAAACCATGATAGCAATTGTGTATATGCGGGAACAAACTTGAGGCACACGAGATGATATGATACCAATATGATATGGTATGTATGCAATGTATGGTGTAGATCACTAATGTGCACAAGTACCGTTGCCGGCAATACTCAAATGGCTAATCTCGATAGGCAAGTAACGCAAAATGGGCTAGGAGGTTTACAATTCAATTGCAAGGGAATATACAATGGAGGGACACCACGATACCGAGATGATATGGAGGTTACCGTCCGTGTCGATGATGAGTGGCGATGTTCTTGATGTAGATACCAAGATGATGGAGACTTGTCCCTAAGTAGCCGAAACACCTTAGGAAATGGAAAAACCGCGAACTCAAAATCTCAAATGTCAAATGGTGGTAGCGGGAATGCGGTGGTGTTTTTGCGGAAGCTCAATGTGATTGCGAAAATGCAATGATTGGTTTTGAGCCGCAATGCGGAAGTGGAGGGTAAGGTGGTGAACTATACACGGTGTCGGAGTTGGAAGCATGGTCCCTAAGTAGCCGAAACACCTTAGGAGACACAACTCACAACACAAGCAAAATTGGGTTAAGTTGAGGTGGCGGAAGTGTATGGTGAGCAAGCCTATGCGGAAGTTATGGTGGTGGTTGATGCAGAAGCAATCGTCCCTAAATAGCCGAAACACCTTAGGAGACTTGAATCACAACTCAAAGAACCTCAAATGCAAAGGGGAACAAAATTGGTTAGGTTGCGGAAGTCAGTGGTCTTGAGGGACGATACACATAGAGATCACACGGTCAAAATCCAACAAGGGACGATACATAGGTAACCGGTTCTTCTCCGTGAGGATGTCTTGAGGGGGCCGCCCAAGAGGGGTGATGAGGACATGTCTACCTTGGATACGACCAAAAATATTGCATACATGCATATTTGTGAGGTGATCTCTAGTGCAAACTATTCAATAATCTATTTGTGTTATCCAGAACAAAAATACTTCACACACTTTTGTGTTTTGTCTAATTGCAGGTGTATGGGACATTTGTACAATCCACATATGAAGATAAGGCAAAAGGAGAAGTTTAGGTTCTGTTCAAAAAGTCCTCTCACGTCACTTTTGGGCCAAGAGAAGATAGAGTCCAAGTCTCTCACGTTCTGGATTCAGATTCGGACTGCACAGACATACCTGACTCAAAACGCCAACAACTTTTTCATACGGACTCCGAATTGGGTGGTTCTTTTTTTATTGGAAATCAGATTTCGTTCTCTTTCCAACCCAATTGGATTCACCTTTAAATTCGTCCAGAGCGTTGAGATATGGACGAAACAATCTGATGCCGTAGCAGAATCCGAGTCAAACAACAAGTCCAAAGGTGTTGCATCACCTCCAGTTGGGCCCATGAGCCTTGTACGACCTAGGGTTGGTTTTAGGCTGCCTTGGGACGTCCTCCCACCTCCTTGGCCGCCACCCCTTGCTCCTATATAAGTAGATCCATCTAGTAACTTTTTCCTTGGGATTTGTTTAGTTAAAAGTTAGCCATTGCAACTTCGTGTACTTTGTTTGTGTCCAACGACCAGACCAAGACCGCTTACGGATCCCCACCATTATCAATACTTCATATATATTCGCAATATTCATATTGCATTATCATATTCTTGCTTGTTCTTCGATTGCGTGCAGGAATAGACCTTCGTGGTCAGGCTGATCGTGCTTCCGGCATCGTCAGTAACCTCAGGAGATTGATTTAGCGATTGCTAAGGTGCAACGTCGTGCACGTTTGTAGTCGGATCGTCAAAGTCGTCTCTACCAAATCGATAGTTATCATCTCATCGAAAGATCGGGACACCCTCGCCTCTATCAAGTGGTATCAGTTTTCAGGTTGCTCGGTGAGAATTTGCAGTTTCCCCTAGATTAGATTTATTTTCTTACCTATTTTCCAAGAAAAAGCCACAAAAAAGTTAGATCTATTCATCCTTTTATCCAAGCCAGTCTGAGCCTTTGCAATTTTCTTTTCATTATTTACATTATTGAATTATCGGTTGCATCGTCGTGTCGAGTTGCTGGTCTTAGTGTCTAGTTCGTTTAGAGTTTCGAGTTCTGTTCACATTAGTCACGCCGCCGCTGCATCGTTATCCCTTCCGCTGTCCACCACCCATACATCAATTTCCACCATGTGCTACCCACCGTTCATTGTCATAATCATAGTTGAGATCGTTCACATCTTCGCTTGATCCAATTTGCATCCTATCTAGTTTGTTTTGGAAATAGGGAGAGAGAAAAAATAGAGAGAGAAAAGAAAAAAAAGAGAGAAATAAAAAGAAAAAAGTGTGAGGAAAAAAAGAGAGAAGAAAAAAAACAAAATTCAGATCTATCTAGACTCAATCTCGTAGTTGAATTCGGATTGGAATCTGTTTTGTGCACTGATCAGTAAAACAGGCGTAACTTCCTCATACAAAGTCCGTTTTGGCTCCGCGAGTACTCAAATGAAAGCTAGCGACGAGCCGTATCTAAATAGTTGCAGAAGCTAGTTCACTATTTGGCACCTCAAAATCGGCTTCTAAATAGGTCTTTTTGCCCTCCGAAGTTCGCGACACAGCTTATTCCAGTTTTTCAAGCCAGTTTTAGAATTTTTTGACTCCACATATCAACTCGGAATTGAGTGATTCTTTTTGCGTTTGAAAGCTTGAGTCAGTGCCATTCTTGAGAAAAGTTATCAGAAAATTGGCTCAAACCTTTCAAAAGGAAAGTTGGAGAGAGAGTTGTTATATATCCTGCTTGGTGATAGAGGCAAAGGTGTCCCGTCTTTCGATGAGAAGGTGGCTATCGTTTTGGAGGAAGTCAACTTTGACGATCCGACTACGAACGTGCGAGAACGTCGCGCCTTAGCAATCGCTAAACCAACTCCGAGAGGTTATTGACCACGCCGGAGCACGATCAACCTGACCACGAAGGTCTGTTTCCTGCAGGCAAACAAAGAACAAGCAAGAAACTAAGATTGCACTCTGGATATTGCGAATATAAGAGGAAAGCTTTATTGATCAAGGTGGGGTTCTGTGACGCCTTTGTCTGGTCGTTGAACACAAACGAAGTACGCGAAGTTGCAGCTATGGTGAACTTTTAATCTAAACAAAACCCAAAGTCTAAACGGTGCCCTAAGGGCTGTATATATGGAGGAAGAGGGGGGAATTTCGTGGCCCTTGGGGAAGGTGTCCGAAACAAACCCTATCTCTTGTTTCCCCACACATACGGACTCTAAAAACAGCCTATACTTATGTATTTGGAAATTACATGGGCTTGGCCCAATAATAAGGTGACGCAGCACCTATAATAGCCTCTGGACGAAATTTATGAAGTAGCATCTTGTATATTTCGTCCAAGGCTTCATTCACTCCTTATGGTGGCTTCAAAGTCCTGAAATCATCACTTGTAACTCCGTTCTTGTTCCCCTTGCGCATGCCATCAACTCCATGCTTGTTCTTGCTCCAATGTTCATCCTTCTCCAAGCTAGGCCCTTCATTTGTAAGCAAAACAAAAGTATCCAATTTAGGCAGCATCATATTCTCATGAACATTAGAATCATTACCAAGAAACGAAAGTACCTGGTAATTTAATTGGCGTGCGCGAGCTGTAGTAATTTGTCCATTATATGTAACAGTAGGGGCTGTGGGTGTAATAATGGTATTGATGTCCTCATCACTTGGCAGTTGTTTTTCATCATTATCTTTACTGCCGTTGTGATCTTCACTTATATCTTGCTGTCCAGAGCTACTTAGTATCCGTCATTGATACTAGTTGTGCTACGCCGTGACCTCATTAGTGTTCTAGGCTCGCGTCTCTAGTCCGGTCTAGCCTAGGACCAGCACAGTACCGTCATTGAACATTTATTCAACATTGCATCTCTGAATTGATTATTGCTAATCTTTTGCTACCATATATTTAAGCCTTCCAAGCTCCACATATTTCTACACCGTGTATACGTGCGTTCCCCTGGCAATCGCTTTACTCAATCTTCGGAGTTATTTGACACCGCTGGTTGCCTGTCACCACCTGCTGCTTGGTAAGAACTTGTAAGATATTGATATTTGCTTTACTGTGAGCACTTTACAACCACATCCTAGTAGTTCATCGGAACATTATTCTCGAATTTTGTTTCTTGTTTCTACTAATCATGACAGGTTCCGGAGATAGAAGTTCTTTGATGACGGACACATCATTATCATCACGAGAGTTGGGACAACACACACAAGCACATGGTCAGGTTATCTCTTTACCGTCATTTGAGGGTAGATTTAATCCTGCTATTTATCTAGCTTGGGAGCTTGAAGTAGAGCAAGTTTTTAGTCACCATGACTTTTCTGAACATGAGCGAGTACTTACTGCCACTAGAGCATTTACTGGTTTTGCTTCTGTTTGGTGGAGTGTGCATTGTAAGAAAAACATTGATAACCAACCCACAACTTGGAAAGATTTGAAAGATGTAATGAGACAACAATTTTCCCTCCTTACTATAGTTGTGAATTGCTTCGCAAATTTGAACAATTTAAACAAGGCAACAACACTATTCATGCTTACTACCAAGAGTTCAAATCTTATATGCATCATTGTGACATAGAAGAATCTGAGGATGATACAATGAATAGATTTTTTGGTGGTTTGAACCATGATATTCAGGCACGATTTCAGTATATTCCTCGTTGCATTACTGGTATGTATGTTCGTGCTTGTACCTTTGAGAGACAGTTACAGGAGGATGCATTGGGTGACTACAACAACTACTATTCTAGTTCATGCTCACCACCACCGCTTGGTTCCACCACCGTTGCACCTACTAGAGCAGCCACACCTCAGATTGTGAGCGCGACATCATCTCAAGTGTATGGTACATTGCCATCATCCGTACCTACATCAGCTACATCTTTACGACAAGGTAACTGTAAAGGTATTGATGATATAACTTCACATGAGAATGATGCATGCCTAGTTAACTTGAATACATCATGTGTTGAGTTACCTGTTGATTTGAGCGCATCACCTATTTTAGAGAATCATGTTACTGTCATGAATGCGTCATGTGATCAAACAACGGAAATACCAACAATTTTGAGTGCACCCAATGAATTAACTGTTGATGCAAAAGAACCAATGTCTAATCATTTTGATATGACCTCTAATCTTGGTGATGATTCTGTGTCAAATGACTTATTGCATGTTTGCTTATTTAAGCATGTCGTAGCATGTAAATTTGATGCAAGTAAGGTTTATTCACCAATGTTGGGATGGTTTAATGATGAATATTGTCAATCTTTTCATATGAATAAGAGCTTCACTTATATGTGCAAACTGAGTTCCAATACATGTGATATTATTTTGCCTTCTACTTCTTGTGATATTATTTTGCCTTCTACTTCTTGTGATATTATTTTGCCTTTATATTTTATTAACTATGAAAGTTACTCATGTATACATGTGTCATATGTGCATCCAAGGGAAGTAAAAATGGATGACATATACATATACAACATGTACACCTTTTCTCTTTTGTTAGGCACATTTTGATGAGGACATCAATACAATTATTACACCCACAGGCCCTGCTGCTATACATACTGGACCAATTACTAGAGCTCGCGCACGCCAATTAAATTACCAGGTACTTTCGTTTCTTGCTAATGATTCTAATGTTCATGAGAATATGATGCTGCCTAAATTGGATACATTTGTTTTGCTTACAAATGAAGGGCCTAGCTTTGAGAAGAATGAACATTGGAGCAAGAACAAGCATAGAGATGATGGCATGCGCATGGGGAACAAGAACGGAGTTACAAGTGATGATTTCAGGACGTTGAAGCCACCATAATGCGTGCATGAAGCCTTGGACGAAATATACAAGATGCTACTTCATAACTTTCGTCCAGAGGCTATTCTAGGTGCTGCGTCACCTTATTATTGGGCCAGGCCCATGTAATTTCGAAATACATAAGTATAGGCTGTTTTTAGAGTCCGTATGTGTGGGGAAACAAGAGATAGGGTTGGTTTCGGACCCCTTCCTCAAGGGCCACGAAATTCCCCCCCCCCTCTTCCTCCATATATACAGCCCTTAGGGCGTCGTTTAGACTTTGGGTTTTGTTTAGATTAAAAGTTCGCCATAGCTGCAACTTCGCGTACTTCGTTTGTGTTCAGCGACCAGACAAAGGCGTCACAGAACCCCACCTTGATCAATAAAGCTTTCATCTTATATTCGCAATATCCAGATTGCAATCTCAGTTTCTTGCCTGTTCTTCGTTTGCTCGCAGGAAACAGACCCTCGTGGTCAGGTTGATCGTGCTCCGGCGTGGTCGATAACCTCTCGGAGTTGGTTTAGCGATTGCTAAGGCGCGACGTCCTCACACGTTCGTAGTCGGATCGTCAAAGTCGACTTCCATCAAAGCGATATTCATCATCTCATCGAAAGACGGGACACCTTTGCCTCTATCAAGTGGTATCAGATTTCCAGGTTGCTCGGTGAGATTTTACAGTTTTTCGTAGTTTAGATCGAGTCTGTTCTTCATACCTACAGTCCACGAAAAAGCCACAAAAAAAAATTAGGGTTAGTTCCTCATATCCGAACCAATCTGAGCCTTTGCATAATCTTTTTAGGGTTTTTGCTTTGTTGAATTTGCGGTTGCATCGTCGTGTCAAGTTGCTGGTCTTAGAGTCTAGTCTTTTAGAGTTTCGAGTTCTGGTCATAAGTTGTCACGCCGCCGCCGCACCATCATCATCGCCTTGCCATCTACCACCATTGCTTATCCGCCACCGCTTTGAATCCGTATCCATATACCACCACCGCTGCCATATACTACCGCCATATATCCACCACCAATCTGATAGAGGCAAAGGTGTCCCGTCTTTCGATGAGATGATGAATATCGCTTTGATGGAAGTCGACTTTGACGATCCGACTACGAACGTGCGAGGACGTCGCGCCTTAGCAATCGCTAAACCAACTCCGAGAGGTTATCGACCACGCCGGAGCACGATCAACCTGACCACGAGGGTCTGTTTCCTGCGAGCAAACGAAGAACAGGCAAGAAACTGAGATTGCAATCTGGATATTGCGAATATAAGATGAAAGCTTTATTGATCAAGGTGGGGTTCTGTGACGCCTTTGTCTGGTCGCTGAACACAAACGAAGTACGCGAAGTTGCAGCTATGGCGAACTTTTAATCTAAACAAAACCCAAAGTCTAAACGACGCCCTAAGGGCTGTATATATGGAGGAAGAGGGGGGGGAACTTCGTGGCCCTTGAGGAAGGGGTCCGAAACCAACCCTATCTCTTGTTTCCCCACACATACGGACTCTAAAAACAGCCTATACTTATGTATTTCGAAATTACATGGGTCTGGCCCAATAATAAGGTGACGCAGCACCTAGAATAGCCTCTGGACGAAAGTTATGAAGTAGCATCTTGTATATTTCGTCCAAGGCTTCATGCACGCATTATGGTGGCTTCAACGTCCTGAAATCATCACTTGTAACTCCGTTCTTGTTCCCCATGCGCATGCCATCATCTCCATGCTTGTTCTTGCTCCAATGTTCATCCTTCTCAAAGCTAGGCCCTTCATTTGTAAGCAAAACAAATGTATCCAATTTAGGCAGCATCATATTCTCATGAACATTAGAATCATTAGCAAGAAACGAAAGTACCTGGTAATTTAATTGGCGTGCGCGAGCTCTAGTAATTGGTCCAGTATGTATAGCAGCAGGGCCTGTGGGTGTAATAATTGTATTGATGTCCTCATCACCAACCGTGCACCATACCGTACCAATCCAGAGGAGACGAAGGAGATTATGCGTCAAGTACAGGAGCTGCTCGACAAAGGTTATATACGCGAATCTCTTAGTCCTTGTGTTGTTCCTATTATACTAGTGCCTAAAAAGGATGGTACGTCGCGTATGTGTGTTGATTGTAGAGGCATTAATAATATTACTATTCGTTATCGTCATCCTATTCCTAGGCTAGATGATATGCTTGATGAATTGAGTGGCTCTACAATATTCTCCAAAGTTGATTTGCGTAGTGGATACCATCAAATTCGTATGAAATTGGGAGATGAATGGAAAACTGCATTTAAAACTAAGTTTGGTTTATATGAGTGGTTAGTCATGCCTTTTGGGTTAACTAATGCACCTAGTACTTTCATGAGACTAATGAACGAAGTTTTACGTGCTTTCATTGGACGATTTGTGGTAGTCTATTTTGATGATATACTGATTTATAGCAAATCTTTGGAAGAACATTTGGAACATTTACGTGCTGTTTTTATTGCTCTACGTGATGCACGTTTGTTTGGTAACCTTGGGAAGTGCACCGTTTGCACCGACCGAGTATCTTTTCTTGGCTATGTTGTTACTCCACAGGGAATTGAAGTTGATAAAGCCAAGATTGAAGCTATTGAGAGTTGGCCGCAGCCCAAAACGGTCACACAAGTGCGGAGTTTTCTTGGACTCGCTGGTTTCTATAGGCGTTTTGTGAGAGATTTTAGCACCATTGCTGCACCTCTCAACGAGCTTACAAAGAAGGATGTGCCTTTTGTTTGGGGTACCGCACAGGAAGAAGCCTTCACGGTATTGAAAGATAAGTTGACACATGCTCCTTTACTCCAACTTCCTGATTTTAATAAGACTTTTGAGCTTGAATGTGATGCTAGTGGCATTGGATTAGGAGGTGTGTTATTACAAGATGGCAAACCTGTTGCATACTTTTCTGAAAAATTGAGTGGGCCTAGTCTGAATTATTCTACTTATGATAAAGAACTATATGCTCTTGTTCGGACTTTAGAAACATGGCAACATTATTTATGGCCCAAAGAATTTGTTATACATTCTGATCATGAATCTTTGAAACATATTAAAAGTCAAGCTAAACTGAATCGTAGACATGCTAAATGGGTTGAATTCATTGAAACTTTCCCTTATGTCATTAAACACAAGAAGGGTATACTATGCTTTCACAACTTGACTTCAAAATATTTGGTTTGGAGACCATCAAAGATCAATATGTGCATGATGCTGATTTTAAAGATGTATTGCAGAATTGTAAAGAAGGAAGAACCTGGAACAAGTTTGTCGTTAATGATGGATTTGTGTTCCGTGCTAACAAGCTATGCATTCCAGCTAGCTCTCTTCGTCTTTTGTTGTTGCAGGAGGCGCATGGAGGAGGATTAATGGGACACTTTGGCGTGAAGAAGACGGAGGACGTACTTGCTACACATTTCTTTTGGCCAAAGATGAGACGGGATGTTGAGCGTTTTGTTGCTCGCTGCACTACATGTCAAAAAGCTAAGTCACGACTCAATCCTCATGGTTTATATATGCCTTTGCCTGTACCTAGTGTTCCTTGGGAGGATATATCTATGGACTTTGTTTTAGGTTTACCTCGAACAAAGAAGGGGAGGGATAGCATATTTGTTGTCGTGGATAGATTCTCGAAAATGGCGCATTTTATACCATGTCATAAAAGCGATGATGCTGTTAATGTTGCTGATTTGTTCTTTCGTGAAATTATTCGCTTGCATGGTGTGCCAAATACTATTGTTTCAGATCGTGATACTAAATTTCTTAGCCACTTTTGGAGATGTTTATGGGCTAAGTTGGGGACTAAACTGCTTTTTAGTACTACTTGTCACCCCCAAACTGATGGACAAACTGAAGTAGTCAATAGAACATTGTCTACTATGCTTAGGGCTGTTTTGAAGAATAATAAGAAAATGTGGGAAGACTGCTTGCCTCATATTGAGTTTGCTTATAATCGTTCATTGCATTCTACTACTAAGATGTGCCCTTTTGAAATTGTGTATGGTTTCCTACCTCGTGCACCTATTGATTTGTTGCCTCTTCCATCTTCGGAGAAGGTTAATTTTGATGCTAAACAACGTGCTGAATTGATCTTAAAAATGCATGAGTTAACTAAGGAAAACATTGCGCGTATGAATGCTAAATATAAACTTGCTGGAGATAAGGGTAGAAAACATGTTGTGTTTGCACCTGGAGATCTTGTTTGGTTACATTTGCGTAAGGATAGATTTCCTGATTTGCGCAAATCAAAGCTAATGCCACGTGCTGATGGTCCTTTTAGGGTGTTAGAGAAAATAAATGATAATGCATATAAACTTGAGCTGCCTGCAGATTTTGGGGTTAGTCCCACTTTTAATATTGCAGATTTGAAGCCTTATTTGGGTGAGGAAGATGAGCTTCCGTCGAGGACGACTTCATTTCAAGAAGGGGAGGATGATGAGGACATCAATACAATTATTACACCCACAGGCCCTGCTGCTATACATACTGGACCAATTACTAGTGCTCGCGCACGCCAATTAAATTACCAGGTACTTTCGTTTCTTGCTAATGATTCTAATGTTCATGAGAATATGATGCTGCCTAAATTGGATACATTTGTTTTGCTTACAAATGAAGGGCCTAGCTTTGAGAAGGATGAACATTGGAGCAAGAACAAGCATGGAGATGATGGCATGCGCATGGGGAACAAGAACGGAGTTACAAGTGATGATTTCAGGACGTTGAAGCCACCATAATGCGTGCATGAAGCCTTGGACGAAATATACAAGATGCTACTTCATAACTTTCGTCCAGAGGCTATTCTAGGTGCTGCGTCACCTTATTATTGGGCCAGGCCCATGTAATTTCGAAATACATAAGTATAGGCTGTTTTTAGAGTCCGTATGTGTGGGGAAACAAGAGATAGGGTTGGTTTCGGACCCCTTCCTCAAGGGCCACGAAATTCCCCCCTCTTCCTCCATATATACAGCCCTTAGGGCGTCGTTTAGACTTTGGGTTTTGTTTAGATTAAAAGTTCGCCATAGCTGCAACTTCGCGTACTTCGTTTGTGTTCAGCGACCAGACAAAGGCGTCACAGAACCCCACCTTGATCAATAAAGCTTTCATATTATATTCGCAATATCCAGATTGCAATCTCAGTTTCTTGCCTGTTCTTCGTTTGCTCGCAGGAAACAGACCCTCGTGGTCAGGTTGATCGTGCTCCGGCGTGGTCGATAACCTCTCGGAGTTGGTTTAGCGATTGCTAAGGCGCGACGTCCTCGCACGTTCGTAGTCGGATCGTCAAAGTCGACTTCCATCAAAGCGATATTCATCATCTCATCGAAAGACGGGACACCTTTGCCTCTATCAAGCGTCTTCCCCAACCACCACCGGCTGCACATGTCGCACCTCTACAACAACAACAACCACATCTCCAACGCCGCCTTCCAAATCAAGTGGGACGGGCACAGTGCGTTCCAATTGAGATTGGTCAAAATTCGGGTGCTGCTGCACCTACTGTTGATGCTTCTTTGGCTCCTGCTCCTGCGGCGGCTGAGGAGGATGACGATTATGCGGGCAATTATGAGGATGAGGTTGATCAAAATCAGAACTACGTGCAGCCACCAGCACCACCACCAGCAGGTCGACCTCAGGTATATATTCGCAACGGTAGGCCGGCACCACCACCTCAGGTACGAGATCATGACCATCTCCCTAAACTGAAATTGAATATTCCACCATTTGAGGGTAGATATGTTCCTGATATATATCTTACTTGGGAGTTAGAAACTGAACAACGATTTACATGTTTACAATATCCTGAGGAGAGACGTGTTCCTGCTGCTGTTTGTGCTTTCACTAGCTTTGCATGTGTTTGGTGGTCTGAACATTGTAGATTATATCCTGTTCCAGCTACTTGGGCTGCTTTGAAAACTGCTATGCGTACTCGTTGGGTTCCACCATATTATCAACGTGAATTACTTCAAAAATTGCAGCGTTTAAGACAAGGAAAAAATTCGGTAGAAGAATATTATCAGGAATTACAAACTGGCATGATTAGATGTGGTATTGTTGAGGACAATGAAGCTATGCTTGCACGTTTTATGGGTGGATTAAATAAAGAGATTCAGACCATTCTAGAGTATAAGGATTATAATAATATCACTCGTTTATTCCATCTTGCTTGTAAAGCTGAACGTGAAGTGCAGGATCGACAGCCATTGGCGCGAACTAACTTTTCTGCAGGTCGACCTTCATCATGGACACCGCGTGCATCTTCTACTTCCACTTCACCATCACCTCCATCAGGTGCCACCTCCAGCCGTGATACAAGAAAGCAGGCACAACCACCACTCTCTGCCAAGAGCACACCTGCCGGGCCTGTGCAGAGCTCTTCTTCTTCCATGGCATCGACAGGGCACACAAGTGATATTATTTGTCGTCGTTGTAAGGGAAGAGGACATTTCGCGAGAGAATGCAAATCTCAGCGTGTGATGATTGCTACTGAGGATGGTGGGTATGAGTCCGCTAGTGACTATGATGAGGAGACTTTGGCTCTTATTACACGTGAAGAACATGGTGGAGATGATTCTGAAAATGAGACGCAATACATGGCTCCTGAAGACGCTGACAGGTATGAATGTTTAGTTGCTCAACGTGTTTTGAGTGTGCAGGTCACACAAGCAGAGCAAAATCAGAGGCATAATTTGTTCCATACAAAGGGAGTTGTGAAGGAACGTTCTGTTCGCGTCATCATAGATGGAGGGAGCTGTAACAACTTGGCTAGCATGGAGATGGTGGAGAAGCTATCTCTCACCACAAGACCACATCCACATCCTTACTACATCCAATGGTTCAACAACAGCGGCAAGGTTAAGGTAACACATACTGTTCGTGTGCATTTTAGTATCTCTACATATGCTGATTATGTTGATTGTGATGTGGTACCCATGCAAGCATGTTCCTTATTACTTGGTAGACCATGGCAATTTGATAAAAATTCTGTACACCATGGTAGAAACAATCAGTATACTCTTGTTCATAAGGATAAAAATATTACTTTGCTTCCTATGACTCCTGATTCCATTTTGAAAGATGACATTAATAGAGCTAATAAAGCAAAACAGGAGAAAAATAAGAGTGAAAATCAGATTGTGGCAAAGGAATTTGAGCAACAAATGAAACCTAATAATAAACCATCTAGTGTTGTTTCTGAAATTAAATTGAAAAGTGCATGTTTACTTGCCACAAAATCTGATATTGATGAACTAGATTTCAGCAAATCTGTTTGCTATGCTTTTGTGTGCAAAGAGGCATTATTTTCATTCGAGGACGTGCCTTCCTCTTTGCCCCCTGCTGTCACTAACATTTTGCAGGAGTTCGCTGACGTCTTCCCACAAGACGTGCCACCGGGATTACCACCTATTCGAGGGATTGAGCATCAAATTGACTTAATTCCCGGTGCATCGCTACCCAACCGTGCACCGTACCAATCCAGAGGAGACGAAGGAGATTATGCGTCAAGTACAGGAGCTGCTCGACAAAGCTTATATACGCGAATCTCTTAGTCCTTGTGCTGTTCCTATTATACTCGTGCCTAAAAAGGATGGTACGTCGCGTATGTGTGTTGATTGTAGAGGCATTAATAATATTACTATTCATTATCGTCATCCTATTCCTAGGCTCGATGATATGCTTGATGAATTGAGTGGCTCTACAATATTCTCCAAAGTTGATTTGCGTAGTGGATACCATCAAATTCGTATGAAATTGGGAGATGAATGGAAAACTGCATTTAAAACTAAGTTTGGTTTATATGAGTGGTTAGTCATGCCTTTTGGGTTAACTAATGCACCTAGTACTTTCATGAGACTAATGAACGAAGTTTTACGTGCTTTCATTGGACGATTTGTGGTAGTCTATTTTGATGATATACTGATTTATAGCAAATCTTTGGAAGAACATTTGGAACATTTACGTGCTGTTTTTATTGCTCTACGTGATGCACGTTTGTTTGGTAACCTTGGGAAGTGCACCTTTTGCACCGACCGAGTATCTTTTCTTGGCTATGTTGTTACTCCACAGGGAATTGAAGTTGATAAAGCCAAGATTGAAGCTATTGAGAGTTGGCCGCAGCCCAAAAAGGTCACACAAGTGTGGAGTTTTCTTGGACTCGCTGGTTTCTATAGGCGTTTTGTGAGAGATTTTAGCACCATTGCTGCACCTCTCAACGAGCTTACAAAGAAGGATGTGCCTTTTGTTTGGGGTACCGCACAGGAAGAAGCCTTCACGGTATTGAAAGATAAGTTGACACATGCTCCTTTACTCCAACTTCCTGATTTTAATAAGACTTTTGAGCTTGAATGTGATGCTAGTGGCATTGGATTAGGAGGTGTGTTATTACAAGATGGCAAACCTGTTGCATACTTTTCTGAAAAATTGAGTGGGCCTAGTCTGAATTATTCTACTTATGATAAAGAACTATATGCTCTTGTTCGGACTTTAGAAACATGGCAAAATTATTTATGGCCCAAAGAATTTGTTATACATTCTGATCATGAATCTTTGAAACATATTAAAAGTCAAGCTAAACTGAATCGTAGACATGCTAAATGGGTTGAATTCATTGAAACTTTCCCTTATGTCATTAAACACAAGAAGGGTAAAGAAAATGTTATTGCTGATGCATTGTCTCGTCGCTATACTATGCTTTCACAACTTGACTTCAAAATATTTGGTTTGGAGACCATCAAAGATCAATATGTGCATGATGCTGATTTTAAAGATGTATTGCAAAATTGTAAAGAAGGAAGAACCTGGAACAAGTTTGTCGTTAATGATGGATTTGTGTTCCGTGCTAACAAGCTATGCATTCCAGCTAGCTCTCTTCGTCTTTTGTTGTTGCAGGAGGCGCATGGAGGAGGATTAATGGGACACTTTGGCGTGAAGAAGACGGAGGACGTACTTGCTACACATTTCTTTTGCCCAAAGATGAGACGGGATGTTGAGCGTTTTGTTGCTCGCTGCACTACATGTCAAAAAGCTAAGTCACGACTCAATCCTCATGGTTTATATATGCCTTTGCCTGTACCTAGTGTTCCTTGGGAGGATATATCTATGGACTTTGTTTTAGGTTTACCTCGAACAAAGAAGGGGAGGGATAGCATATTTGTTGTCGTGGATAGATTCTCGAAAATGGCGCACTTTATACCATGTCATAAAAGCGATGATGCTGTTAATGTTGCTGATTTGTCCTTTCATGAAATTATTCGCTTGCATGGTGTGCCAAATACTATTGTTTCAGATCGTGATACTAAATTTCTTAGCCACTTTTGGAGATGTTTATGGGCTAAGTTGGGGACTAAACTGCTTTTTAGTACTACTTGTCACCCCCAAACTGATGGACAAACTGAAGTAGTCAATAGAACATTGTCTACTATGCTTAGGGCTGTTTTGAAGAATAATAAGAAAATGTGGGAAGAATGCTTGCCTCATATTGAGTTTGCTTATAATCGTTCATTGCATTCTACTACTAAGATGTGCCCTTTTGAAATTGTGTATGGTTTCCTACCTCGTGCACCTATTGATTTGTTGCCTCTTCCATCTTCGGAGAAGGTTAATTTTGATGCTAAACAACGTGCTGAATTGATCTTAAAAATGCATGAGTTAACTAAGGAAAACATTGAGCGTATGAATGCTAAATATAAACTTGCTGGAGATAAGGGTAGAAAACATGTTGTGTTTGCACCTGGAGATCTTGTTTGGTTACATTTGCGTAAGGATAGATTTCCTGATTTGCGCAAATCAAAGCTAATGCCACGTGCTGATGGTCCTTTTAAGGTGTTAGAGACAATAAATGATAATGCATATAAACTTGAGCTGCCTGCAGATTTTGGGGTTAGTCCCACTTTTAATATTGCAGATTTGAAGCCTTATTTGGGTGAGGAAGATGAGCTTCCGTCGAGGACGACTTCATTTCAAGAAGGGGAGGATGATGAGGACATCAATACAATTATTACACCCACAGGCCCTGCTGCTATACATACTGGACCAATTACTAGAGCTCGCGCACGCCAATTAAATTACCAGGTACTTTCGTTTCTTGCTAATGATTCTAATGTTCATGAGAATATGATGCTGCCTAAATTGGATACATTTGTTTTGCTTACAAATGAAGGGCCTAGCTTTGAGAAGGATGAACATTGGAGCAAGAACAAGCATGGAGATGATGGCATGCGCATGGGGAACAAGAACGGAGTTACAAGTGATGATTTCAGGACGTTGAAGCCACCATAATGCGTGCATGAAGCCTTGGACGAAATATACAAGATGCTACTTCATAACTTTCGTCCAGAGGCTATTCTAGGTGCTGAGTCACCTTATTATTGGGCCAGGCCCATGTAATTTCGAAATACATAAGTATAGGCTGTTTTTAGAGTCCGTATGTGTGGGGAAACAAGAGATAGGGTTGGTTTCGGACCCCTTCCTCAAGGGCCACGAAATTCCCCCCCCCCCTCTTCCTCCATATATACAGCCCTTAGGGCGTCGTTTAGACTTTGGGTTTTGTTTAGATTAAAAGTTCGCCATAGCTGCAACTTCGCGTACTTCGTTTGTGTTCAGCGACCAGACAAAGGCGTCACAGAACCCCACCTTGATCAATAAAGCTTTCATCTTATATTCGCAATATCCAGATTGCAATCTCAGTTTCTTGCCTGTTCTTCGTTTGCTCGCAGGAAACAGACCCTCGTGGTCAGGTTGATCGTGCTCCGGCGTGGTCGATAACCTCTCGGAGTTGGTTTAGCGATTGCTAAGGCGCGATGTCCTCGCACGTTCGTAGTCGGATCGTCAAAGTCGACTTCCATCAAAGCGATATTCATCATCTCACCGAAAGACGGGACACCTTTGCCTCTATCACATTTCAGATTAAGCAACGCCGGAGACGGCCTTATTTTCAAAAAGGGGAGGATGATGAGGACATGACTACCTTGGATACGACCAAAAATATTGCATACATGCATATTTGTCAGGTGATTTCTAGTGCAAACTATTCAATAATCTGTTTATGTTATCCAGAACAAAAATACTTCACATACTTTTGTGTTTTGTCTAATTGCAGGTGTATAGGACATTTGTACAATCCACATTTGAAGATAAGGGAACAGGAGAAGTTTAGGTTATGTTCAAAAAGTTCTCTCACGTCACTTTTGGGCCAAGAGAAGATAGAGTCCAAGTCTCTCACGTTCTGGATTCAGATTCGGACTGCACAGACATACCTGACTCAAAACGCCAACAACTTTTTCATACGGACTCCGAATTGGGTGATTCTTTTTTTGTTGGAAAGTAGATTTCGTCCTCTTTCCAACCCAATTGGATTCACCTTTAAATACGTCGGGAGCGTTGAGATATGGACGGAACAATCTGACGCAGCAGCAGAATTCGAGTCAAACAACAAGTCCAAACGTGTTGCATCACCTCCACTTGGGCCCATGAGCCTTGTACGACCTAGGGTTGGTTTTAGGCTGCCTTGGGACGTCCTCCCACCTCCTTGGCCGCCACCCCTTGCTCCTATATAAGTAGATCCATCTAGTAGCTTTTTCCTTGGGATTTGTTTAGTTAAAAGTTAGCCATTGCAACTTTGTGTACTTCGTTTGTGTCCAACGACCAGACCAAGACCGCTTACGGACCCCCACCTTTATCAATACTTCATATATATTCGCAATATTCATATTGCACTATCATATTCTCGCTTGTTCTTCGATTGCGTGCAGGAATAGACCTTCGTGGTCAGGCTGATCGTGCTTCCGACATCGTCAGTAACCTCAGGAGATTGGTTTAGCGATTGCTAAGGCGCAACATCGTGCACGTTTGTAGTCGGATCTTCAAAGTCGTCTCCACCAAATCGATGCTAAACCAACTCCGAGAGGTTATTGACCACGCTGGAGCACGATCAACTTGACCACGAAGGTCTATTCCTGCAAGCAATCGAATAATAAGCAAGAATATGATAAAGCAATCTGAATATTGCGAATATAGATGAAGTATTGATAAAGGTGGGGATCCGGAAGCGGTCTTGGTCTGGTCGTTGGACACAAACGAAGTACATGAAGTTGCAATGGCTAACTTTTAACTAAACAAATCCCCAGGAAAAAGCTACTAGATGGATCTACTTATATAGGAGCAAGGGGTGGCTGCCAAGGAGGTGGGAGGACGTCCCAAGGCAGCCTAAAACCGACCCTAGGTCGTACAAGGCTCATGGGCCCAACTGGAGGTGATGCAACACCTTTGGACTTGTTGTTTGACTCGGATTCTGCTGCAGCGTCAGATTGTTTCGTCCATATCTCAATGCTCCGGAAGAATTTAAAGGTGATCCAATTGAGTTGGAAAGAGGACGAAATCTACTTTCCAACGAAAAAAGAATCACCCAATTCGGAGTCCATATGAAAAAGTTGTTGGCGTTTTGAGTCAGGTATATCTGTGCAGTCCGAATCTGAATCCAGAACGTGAGAGACTTGGACTATATCTTCTCTTGGCCCAAAAGTGACGTGAGAGGACTTTTTGAACAGAACCTAAACTTCTCCTTTTCCCTTATCTTCACATGTGGATTGTACAAATGTCCCATACACCTGCAATTAGACAAAACACAAAAGTATGTGAAGTATTTTTGTTCTGGATAACATAAATAGATTATTGAATAGTTTGCACTAGAAATCACCTGACAAATATGCATGTATGCAATATTTTTGGTCGTATCCAAGGTAGTCATGTCCTCATCATCTTTTTTTTGCTCCGCAATAATTTTTTTTCGAAAAAGTCTACAAATGTCCTAAAAACTGCCTAGCCAGAATTTTCCAGACTTAGTTTTTTTAAACTAGAACTATTTTTCTTCTGCGGATGGCTCGGAAGTTGGGGAGTCCTACTCTGTCACGACTCGGAGTATCGCGTGACCTGGAAATCGAGAGCAAAGCAATAATTACTGGACTCGGACTAGGATTGGTGGCGGAGATGAATCTGGTGGAAACTCGGACTGGTGGCGGATATTTGCAGGGCAATGGAACACGGACTGGTGGCGAATCTGTGATGGAGGTGGACTCGGATTAGCGTGATGGCGGTGGATCTGTGGTATACGGTAGCGGTGATGACGATGGTGGTATATGGCAGCGGTGATGATGATGGTGCGGCGGCGGCGTGACAACTTGTGAACAGAACTCGAAACTCTAAAGTACTAGACGCTAGGACCAGCAACTTGACACGACGATGCAACTGCAAATTCAACAAAGCAAATACAGAAAAGATTATGCAAAGGCTCAGATTGGTTCGGATAAGATGAACTAACCCTAATATTTTTTTGGCTTTTTCGTGGACTATAGGTATGAAGAACAGGCTCGATCTAAACTACGAAAAACTGTAAAATCTCACCGAGCAACCTGGAAATCTGATACCACTTGATAAGCCTTCCCAGCTCCACATACATCTACATCGTGCGTTTTACTCTCCTTGGTAATCGTTCTATCCAAGCTTTGAGAGTTTTGACTACATCGGTTGCCGATCACCGCCTGCTGCTGGGTAAGAACTGGTAAGAATTTGAGATTTGCTTGACGGATTTGTGACACCCACCACCACCACTTGTTAGTAATCTATAGAATCATATTCTTCTGTGTTTCTATTGCTGCTAACCATGCCAGGATCACAAGCCGACGAGATTGACTGGGAGAACTTAACGAACAAGGAGCTTCATGATAAGTTTCAGCAAATGATGACTGAACAGGTGCAAGATGTGCTGAACAATTTTGAAGAGGCCATGGAGAAGATCACTGGCCTTGAGAAGACGTTCGAAACAAAGCTTGATAACAGATTTAATGAACTGCTTGCGCGTCTTCCACCACCGGCTGCACCTGCCGCACCTCTGCAACAACAACAACAACAACAACAACAACAACAACAACAACAACAACAACAACAACAACAACAACAACAACGACTACCTCCATGTCGGGAAACAGCCCTTCGCCGAGCGAGTCGTGTCCCTCTTCAGCCTGGCCAAACTGCTGGTGCTGCTGTTGATACTTCTGTGGCTCCTGCTGCTGATGTGGAGGAGGATGATTATGCGGGAGATTACGAGGATGAGGTTGATCAAAATCAGAACTACGTGCAACCACCAGCACCACAACCACCAGGTCGTCCACACGCAAATAATGGCAATGTTAGGGCTCCCCCTCAGGTACGAGATCATGACCATCTCCCTAAACTGAAATTGAATATTCCACCATTTGAGGGTAGATATGTTCCTGATATATATCTTACGTGGGAGTTAGAAACTGAACAACGATTTACATGTTTATAATATCCTGAGGAGAGACGTGTTCCTGCTGCTGTTTGTGCTTTCACTAGCTTTGCATGTGTTTGGTGGTCTGAACATTGTAGATTATATCCTGTTCCAGCTACTTGGGCTGCTTTGAAAACTGCTATGCGTACTCGTTGGGTTCCACCATATTATCAACGTGAATTACTTCAAAAATTGAAGCGCTTAAGACAAGGAAAAAATTCTGTAGAAGAATATTATCAGGAATTACAAACTGGCTTGATTAGATGTGGTATTGTTGAGGAGAATGAAGCTATGCTTGCACGTTTTATGGGTGGATTAAATAGAGAGATTCAGACCATTCTAGAGTATAAGGATTATAATAATATCACTCGTTTATTCCATCTTGCTTGTAAAGCTGAACGTGAAGTGCAGGATCGACAGGCATTGGCGCGAACTAACTTTTCTGCAGGTCGACCTTCATCATGGACACCACGTGCATCATCTACTTCCACTGCACCATCACCTTCTTCAGGTGCCACCTCCAACCGTGATACAAGAAAGCAGGCACAACCACCACTATCTGCCAAGAGCACACCTGCCGGGCCTGCACAGAGCTCTTCTTCTTCCATGGCGTCAACAGGGCACACAAGTGATATTATTTGTCGTCGTTGTAAGGGAAGAGGACATTTTGCGAGAGAATGCAAATCTCAGCGTGTGATGATTGCTACTGAGGATGGTGGGTATGAGTCCGCTACTGACTATGATGAGGAGACTTTGGCTCTTATTACAGATGAAGAACACGGTGGTGATGATTCTGATCATGAAACGCAATACATGGCTGCTGAATATGCTGACAGGTATGAATGTTTAGTTGCTCAACGTGTTTTGAGTGTGCAGGTTACATAAGCTGAGCAAAATCAGAGGCATAATTTGTTCCATACAAAGGGAGTTGTGAAGGAACGTTCTATTCGCGTCATCATAGATGGAGGGAGCTGCAACAACTTGCTAGCATGGAGATGGTGGAGAAGCTATCTCTTACCACAAGACCACATCCACATCCTTACTACATCCAATGGTTCAACAACAGCGGCAAGGTTAAGGTAACACGTACTGTTCGTGTACATTTTAGTATCTCTACATATGCTGATTATGTTGATTGTGATGTGGTACCTATGCAAGCATGTTCCTTATTACTTGGTAGACCATGGCAATTTGATAAATAATTTGTACACCATGGTAGAAACAATCAGTATACTCTTGTTCTTAAGGATAAAAATATTACTTTGCTTCCTATGACTCCTGATTCCATTTTGAAAGATGATATTAATAGAGCTAATAAAGCAAAACAGGAGAAAAATAAGAGTGAAAATCAGATTGTGGCAAAAGAATTTGAGCAACAAATGAAGCCTAATAATAAACCATCTAGTGTTGCTTCTGAAATTAAATTGAAAAGTGCATGTTTACTTGCCACCAAATCTGATATTGATGAGCTAGATTTTAGCAAATCTGTTTGCTATGCTTTTGTGTGCAAAGAGACATTATTTTCATTCGAGGACGTGCCTTCCTCTTTGCCCCGTGCTGTCACTAACATTTTGCAGGAGTTCGCTGACGTCTTCCCACAAGACGTGCCACCGGGATTACCACCTATTCGAGGGATTGAGCATCAAATTGACTTAATTCCCGATGCATCACTACCTGACCGTGCACCTGATACAGGAAAGGTGTCCCGTCTTTCGATGAGATGATGGATATCGCTTTGGTGGAAGTCGATTTTGATGATCCGACTACGAACGTGCGATGACGTCGTGATGAGGACATCAATACCATTGTTACACCCACAGCCCCTGCCGCTATACATACTGGACCAATTACTAGAGCTCACGCACGCCAATTAAATTACCAGGTACTTTCGTTTCTTGGTAATGATTCTAATGTTCATGAGAATATGATGCTGCCTAAATTGGATACATTTGTTTTGCTTACAAATGAAGGGCCTAGCTTTGAGAAGGATGAACATTGGAGCAAGAACAAGCATGGAGATGATGGCAGCGCATGGGGAACAAGAACGGAGTTACAAGTGATGATTTCAGGACGTTGAAGCCACCATAATGCATGCATGAAGCCTTGGACGAAATATACAAGATGCTACTTCATAACTTTCGTCTAGAGGCTATTCTAGGTGTTGTGTCACCTTATTATTGGGCCAGGCCCATGTAATTTCGAAATACTTGAGTATAGGCTATTTTTAGAGTCCGTATGTGTGGGGAAACAAGAGATAGGGTTGGTTTCGGACCCCTTCCCCAAGGGCCACGAAATTCCCCCCTCTTCCTCCATATATAAAGCCCTTAGGGCGTCGTTTAGACTTTGGGTTTTGTTTAGACTAAAAGTTCGCCATAGCTGCAACTTCGCGTACTTCGTTTGTGTTCAACGACCAGACAAAGGCGTCACAGAACCCCACCTTGATCAAAACAGCTTTCATCTTATATTCTCAATATCCAGATTGCAATCTCAGTTTCTTGCTTATTCTTCGTTTGCTCGCAGGAAACAGACCCTCGTGGTCAGGTTGATCGTGCTCCGGCGTGGTCAATAACCTCTCGAAGTTGGTTTAGCGATTGCTAAGGCGCGACGTCATCGCACGTTCGTAGTCGGATCGTCAAAGTCGACTTCCACCAAAGCGATATCCATCATCTCATCGAAAGACGGGACACCTTTGCCTCTATCACGTCGCGCCTTAGCAATCGCTAAACCAACTCCGAGAGGTTGTCGACCACGCCGGAGCACGATCAATCTGACCACGAGGGTCTATTTCCTGCGAGCAAACGAAGAACAAGCAAGAAACTGAGATTGCAATCTGGATATTGCGGATATAAGATGAAAGCTTTATTGATCAAGGTGGGGTTCTGTGAGGCCTTTGTCTGGTCGTTGAACACAAACGAAGTACGCGAAGTTGCAACTATGGCGAACTTTTAATCTAAACAAAACCCAAAGTCTAAACGACGCCCTAACGGCTGTATATATGGAGGAAGAGGGGGGAATTTCGTGGCCCTTGGGGAAGGGGTCCGAAACCAACCCTATCTCTTGTTTCCCCACACATACGGACTTTGAAAACAGCCTATACTCAAGTATTTCGAAATTACATGGGCCTGGCCCAATAATAAGGTGACGCAGCACCTAGATTAGCCTCTGGACGAAAGTTATGAAGTAGCATCTTGTATATTTCGTCCAAGGCTTCATGCATGCATTATGGTGGCTTCAACGTCCTGAAATCATCACTTGTAACTCCGTTCTTGTTCCCCATGCGCATGCCATCATCTCCATGCTTGTTCTTGCTCCAATGTTCATCCTTCTCAAAGCTAGGCCCTTCATTTGTAAGCAAAACAAATGTATCCAATTTAGGCAGCATCATATTCTCATGAACATTAGAATCATTACCAAGAAACAAAAGTACCTGGTAATTTAATTGGCGTGCGCGAGCTCTAGTAATTGGTCCAGTATGTATAACAGCAGGAGCTGTGGGTGTAACAATGGTATTGATGTCCTCATCAGCACCATACCGTACCAATCCAGAGGAGACGAAGGAGATTATGCGTCAAGTACAGGAGCTGCTCGACAAAGGTTATATACGCGAATCTCTTAGCCCTTGTGCTGTTCCTATTATACTAGTGCCTAAAAAGGATGGTACGTCGCGTATGTGTGTTGATTGTAGAGGCATTAATAATATTACTATTCATTATTGTCATCCTATTCCTAGGCTAGATGATATGCTTGACGAATTGAGTGGCTCTACAATATTCTCCAAAGTTGATTTGCGTAGTGGATACCACCAAATTCGTATGAAATTGGGAGATGAATGGAAAACAGCATTTAAAACTAAGTTTGGTTTATATGAGTGGTTAGTCATGCCTTTTGGGTTAACTAATGCACCTAGTACTTTCATGAGACTAATGAACGAAGTTTTACGTGCTTTCATTGGACGATTTGTGGTAGTCTATTTTGATGATATACTGATTTATAGCAAATTTTTGGAAGAACATTTGGAACATTTACGTGCTGTTTTTACTGCTCTACGTGATGCACGTTTGTTTGGTAACCTTGGGAAGTGCACCTTTTGCACCGACCGAGTATCTTTTCTTGGCTATGTTGTTACTCCACAGGGAATTGAAGTTGATAAAGCCAAGATTGAAGCTATTGAGAGTTGGCCGCAGCCCAAAACGGTCACACAAGTGCGGAGTTTTCTTGGACTCACTGGTTTCTATAGGCGTTTTGTGAGAGATTTTAGCACCATTGCTGCACCTCTCAACGAGCTTACAAAGAAGGATGTGCCTTTTGTTTGGGGTACCGCACAGGAAGAAGCCTTCACGGTAATGAAAGATAAGTTGACACATGCTCCTTTACTCCAACTTCCTGATTTTAATAAGACTTTTGAGCTTGAATGTGATGCTAGTGGAATTATTAGGAGGTGTGTTACTACAAGATGGCAAACCTGTTGCATACTTTTCTGAAAAATTGAGTGGGCCTAGTCTGAACTATTCTACTTATGATAAAGAATTATATAATCTTGTTCGGACTTTAGAAACATGGCAACATTATTTATGGCCCAATGAATTTGTTATACATTCTGATTATGAATCTTTGAAACACATTAAAAGTCAAGCAAAACTGAACCGTAAACATGCTAAATGGGTTGAATTCATTGAGACTTTCCCTTATGTCATTAAACACAAGGGTAAAGAAAATGTTATTGCTGATGCATTGTCTCGTTGTTATACTATGCTTTCACAACTTGACTTTAAAAAATTTGGTTTGGAGACCATCAAAGATCAATATGTGCATGATGCTGAATTTAAAGATGTATTGCAGAATTGTAAAGAAGGTAGAACATGGAACAAGTTCGTCGTTAACGATGGATTTGTGTTTCGTGCTAACAAGCTATGCATTCTAGCTAGCTCCGTTCGTCTTTTGTTGTTGCAGGAGGCGCATGGAGGAGGACTAATGGGACACTTTGGCGTGAAGAAGACGGAGGATATACTTGCTACACATTTCTTTTGGCCAAAGATGAGACGGGATGTTGAGCGTTTTGTTGCTCGCTGCACTACATGTCAAAAAGCTAAGTCACGACTCAATCCTCATGGTTTATATGTGCCTTTGCCTATACCTAGTGTTCCTTGGGAGGATATATCTATGGACTTTGTTTTAGGTTTACCTCGAACAAAGAAGGGGAGGGACAACATATTTGTTGTCGTGGATAGGTTCTCGAAAATGGCACACTTTATATCATCTCATAAAAGCGATGATGCTGTTAATGTTGCTGATTTGTTCTTTCGTGAAATTATTCGCTTGCATGGTGTGCCAAATACTATTGTTTCAGATCGTGATACTAAATTTCTTAGTCACTTTTGGAGATGTTTATGGGCTAAGTTGGGGACTAAACTGCTTTTTAGTACTACTTGTCACCCCCAAACTGATGGTCAAACTGAAGTAGTCAATAGAACATTGTCTACTATGCTTAGGGCTGTTTTGAAGAATAATAAGAAAATGTGGGAAGAATGCTTGCCTCATATTGAATTTGCTTATAATCGTTCGTTGCATTCTACTACTAAGATGTGCCCTTTTGAAATTGTGTATGGTTTCCTACCTCGTGCACCCATTGATTTGTTGCCTCTTCCATCTTCGGAGAAGGTTAATTTTGATGCTAAACAACATGCTGAATTGATCTTAAAAATGCATGAGTTAACTAAGGAAAACATTGAGCGTATGAATGCTAAATATAAACTTGCTGGAGATAAGGGTAGAAAACATGTTGTCTTTGCACCTGGAGATCTTGTTTGGTTACATTTGCGTAAGGATAGGTTTCCTAATTTGCGCAAATCAAAGCTAATGCCACGTGCTGATGGTCCTTTTAAGGTGTTAGAGAAAATAAATGATAATGCATATAAACTTGAGCTGCCTGCAGATTTTGGGGTTAGTCCCACTTTTAACATTGCAGATTTGAAGCCTTATTTGGGTGAGGAAGATGAGCTTCCGTCGAGGACGACTTCGTTTCAAGAAGGGGAGGATGATGAGGACATCAATACCATTGTTACACCCACAACCCCTGCTACCATACATACTGGACCGATCACTAGAGCTCGCGCACGCCAATTAAATTACCAGGTACTTTCGTTTCTTGGTAATGATTCTAATGTTCATGAGAATATGATACTGCCTAAATTGGATACATTTGTTTTGCTTACAAATGAAGGGCCTAGCTTGGAGAAGGATGAACATTGGCGCAAGAACAAGCATGGAGTTGATGGCATGCGCAAGGGAGACAAGAACAGAGTTTCAAGTGATGATTTCAGGACTTTGAAGCCACCATAATGAGTGCATGAAGCCTTGGACGAAATATACAAGATGCCACTTCATAATTTTCGTCCATAGGCTATTCTAGGTGCCGCGTCACCTTATTTTGGGCCAGGCCCATGTAATTTTGAAATACTTCAATATAGGCTGTTTTTAGAGTCCGTATGTGTGGGGAAACAAGAGTTAGGGTGGGTTTCGGACCCCTCCTCCAAGGGCCGCGAAATTCCCCCCCCCCCTCTTCCTCCATATATACAGCCCCTAGGGCATCGTTTAGACTTTGGGTTTTGTTTAGATTAAAAGTTCGCCATAGCTGCAACTTCGCGTACTTTGTTTGTGTTCAACGACCAGACAAAGGCGTCACAGAACCCCACCTTGATCAATAAAGCTTTCCTCTTATATTCGGAATATCCAGATTGCAATCTTAGTTTCTTGCTTGTTGTTCGTTTGCCTGCAGGAAACAGACCTTCGTGGTCAGGTTGATCGTGCTCCGGCGTGGTCAATAACCTCTCGGAGTTGGTTTAGCGATTGCTAAGGCGCGACGTCCTCGCACGTTCGTAATCGGATCGTCAAATTCGACTTCCTCCAAAACGATAGCCACCATCTCATCGAAAGACGGGACACCTTTGCCTCTATCAAGTGGTAGATTGCAATCTGGATATTGCGAATATAAGAGGAAAGCTTTATTGATCAAGGTGGGATTCTGTGACGCCTTTGTCTGGTCGTTGAACACAAACGAAGTACGCGAAGTTGCAGCTATGGTGAACTTTTAATCTAAACAAAACCCAAGCAAAAAGCTACTAGACGTCCCAAGGCAGCCTAAAACCAACCTAGGTCGTACAAGGCTCATGGGCCCAAGTGGAGGTGATGCAACACCTTTGGACTTGTTGTTTGACTCGGATTCTGCTATAGCGTCAGATTGTTTCGTCCATATCTCAACGCTCCGAACAAATTTAAAGGTGAATCCAATTGGGTTGGAAAGAGGACGAAATCTACTTTTCAACAAAAAAAGAATCACCCAATCCGGTGATAGAGGCAAAGGTGTCCCGTCTTTCGATGAGATGATGGATATCGCTTTGGTGGAAGTCGACTTTGACGATCCGACTACGAACGTGCGAGGACGTCGCGCCTTAGCAATCGCTAAACCAACTCCGAGAGGTTATCGACCACGCCGGAGCACGATCAACCTGACCACGAGGGTCTGTTTCCTGCGAGCAAACGAAGAACAAGCAAGAAACTGAGATTGCAATCCGGATATTGCGAATATAAGATGAAAGCTTTATTGATCAAGGTGGGGTTCTGTGACGCCTTTGTCTGGTCGCTGAACACAAACGAAGTACGCGAAGTTGCAGCTATGGCGAACTTTTAATCTAAACAAAACCCAAAGTCTAAACGACGCCCTAAGGGCTGTATATATGGAGGAAGAGGGGGGGGGAATTTCGTGGCCCTTGAGGAAGGGGTCCGAAACCAACCCTATCTCTTGTTTCCCCACACATACGGACTCTAAAAACAGCCTATACTTATGTATTTCGAAATTACATGGGCCTGGCCCAATAATAAGGTGACGCAGCACCTAGAATAGCCTCTGGACGAAAGTTATGAAGTAGCATCTTGTATATTTCGTCCAAGGCTTCATGCACGCATTATGGTGGCTTCAACGTCCTGAAATCATCACTTGTAACTCCGTTCTTGTTCCCCATGCGCATGCCATCATCTCCATGCTTGTTCTTGCTCCAATGTTCATCCTTCTCAAAGCTAGGCCCTTCATTTGTAAGCAAAACAAATGTATCCAATTTACGCAGCATCATATTCTCATGAACATTAGAATCATTAGCAAGAAACGAAAGTACCTGGTAATTTAATTGGCGTGCGCGAGCTCTAGTAATTGGTCCAGTATGTATAGCAGCAGGGCCTGTGGGTGTAACAATGGTATTGATGTCCTCATCATCCTCCCCTTCTTGAAATGAAGTCGTCCTCGACGGAAGCTCATCTTCCTCACCCAAATAAGGCTTCAAATCTGCAATGTTAAAAGTGGGACTAACCCCAAAATCTGCAGGCAGCTCAAGTTTATATGCATTATCATTTATTTTCTCTAACACCTTAAAAGGACCATCAGCACGTGGCATTAGCTTTGATTTGCGCAAATCAGGAAATCTATCCTTACGCAAATGTAACCAAACAAGATCTCCAGGTGCAAACACAACATGTTTTCTACCCTTATCTCCAGCAAGTTTATATTTAGCATTCATACGCTCAATGTTTTCCTTAGTTAACTCATGCATTTTTAAGATCAATTCAGCACGTTGTTTAGCATCAAAATTAACCTTCTCCGAATATGGAAGAGGCAACAAATCAATAGGTGCACGAGGTAGGAAACCATACACAATTTCGAAAGGGCACATCTTAGTAGTAGAATGCAATGAACGATTATAAGCAAACTCAATATGAGGCAAGCATTCTTCCCACATTTTCTTATTATTCTTCAAAACAGCCCTAAGCATAGTAGACAATGTTCTATTGACTACTTCAGTTTGTCCATCAGTTTGGGGGTGACAAGTAGTACTAAAAAGCAGTTTAGTCCCCAACTTAGCCCATAAACAACTCCAAAAGTGGCTAAGAAATTTAGTATCACGATCGGAAACAATAGTATTTGGCACACCATGCAAGCGAATAATTTCACGAAAGAACAAATCAGCAACATTAACAGCATCATCGATTTTATGACATGGTATAAAGTGTGCCATTTTCGAGAATCTATCCACGACAACAAATATGCTATCCTTCCCCTTCTTTGTTCGAGGTAAACCTAAAACAAAGTCCATAGATATATCCTCCCAAGGAACACTAGGTACAGGCAAAGGCATATATAAACCATGAGGATTGAGTCGTGACTTAGCTTTTTGACATGTAGTGCAGCGAGCAACAAAACGCTCAACATCCCGTCTCATCTTTGGCCAAAAGAAATGTGTAGCAAGTACGTCCTCTGTCTTCTTCACGCCAAAGTGTCCCATTAATCCTCCTCCATGCGCCTCCTGCAACAACAAAAGACGAAGAGAGCTAGCTGGAATGCATAGCTTGTTAGCACGAAACACAAATCCATCATTAACGACAAACTTGTTCCAGGTTCTTCCTTCTTTACAATTCTGCAATACATCTTTAAAATCAGCATCATGCACATATTGATCTTTGATGGTCTCCAAACCAAATATTTTGAAGTCAAGTTGTGAAAGCATAGTATAGCGACGAGACAATGCATCAGCAATAACATTTTCTTAACCCTTCTTGTGTTTAATGACATAAGGGAAAGTTTCAATGAATTCAACCCATTTAGCATGTCTACGATTCAGTTTAGCTTGACTTTTAATATGTTTCAAAGATTCATGATCAGAATGTATAACAAATTCTTTGGGCCATAAATAATGTTGCCATGTTTCTAAAGTCCGAACAAGAGCATATAGTTCTTTATCATAAGTAGAATAATTCAGACTAGGCCCACTCAATTTTTCAGAAAAGTATGCAACAGGTTTGCCATCTTGTAATAACACACCTCCTAATCCAATGCTACTAGCATCACATTCAAGCTCAAAAGTCTTATTAAAATCAGGAAGTTGGAGTAAAGGAGCATGTGTCAACTTATCTTTCAATACCGTGAAGGCTTCTTCCTGTGCGGTACCCCAAACAAAAGGCACATCCTTCTTTGTAAGCTCGTTGAGAGGTGCAGCAATGGTGCTAAATCTCTCACAAAACGCCTATAGAAACCAGCGAGACCAAGAAAACTCCGCACTTGTGTGACCGTTTTGGGCTGCGGCAACTCTCAATAGCTTCAATCTTGGCTTTATCAACTTCAATTCCCTGTGGAGTAACAACATAGCCAAGAAAAGATACTCGGTCGGTGCAAAAGGTGCACTTCCCAAGGTTACCAAACAAACGTGCATCACGTAGAGCAATAAAAACAACACGTAAATGTTCCAAATGTTCCTGATAGAGGCAAAGGTGTCCCGTCTTTCGATGAGATGATGGATATCGCTTTGGTGGAAGTCGACTTTGACGATCCGACTACGAACGTGCGAGGACGTCGCGCCTTAGCAATCGCTAAACCAACTCCGAGAGGTTATCGACCACGCCGGAGCACGATCAACCTGACCACGAGGGTCTGTTTCCTGCGAGCAAACGAAGAACAAGCAAGAAACTGAGATTGCAATCTGGATATTGCGAATATAAGATGAAAGCTTTATTGATCAAGGTGGAGTTCTGTGACGCCTTTGTCTGGTCGCTGAACACAAACGAAGTACGCGAAGTTGCAGCTATGGCGAACTTTTAATCTAAACAAAACCCAAAGTCTAAACGACGCCCTAAGGGCTGTATATATGGAGGAAGAGGGGGGGGGGGAATTTCGTGGCCCTTGAGGAAGGGGTCCGAAACCAACCCTATCTCTTGTTTCCCCACACATACGGACTCTAAAAACAGCCTATACTTATGTATTTCGAAATTACATGGGCCTGGCCCAATAATAAGGTGACGCAGCACCTAGAATAGCCTCTGGACGAAAGTTATGAAGTAGCATCTTGTATATTTCGTCCAAGGCTTCATGCACGCATTATGGTGGCTTCAACATCCTGAAATCATCACTTGTAACTCCGTTCTTGTTCCCCATGCGCATGCCATCATCTCCATGCTTGTTCTTGCTCCAATGTTCATCCTTCTCAAAGCTAGGCCCTTCATTTGTAAGCAAAACAAATGTATCCAATTTAGGCAGCATCATATTCTCATGAACATTAGAATCATTAGCAAGAAACGAAAGTACCTGGTAATTTAATTGGCGTGCGCGAGCTCTAGTAATTGGTCCAGTATGTATAGCAGCAGGGCCTGTGGGTGTAACAATGGTATTGATGTCCTCATCATCCTCCCCTTCTTGAAATGAAGTCGTCCTCGACGGAAGCTCATCTTCCTCACCCAAATAAGGCTTCAAATCTGCAATATTAAAAGTGGGACTAACCCCAAAATCTGCAGGCAGCTCAAGTTTATATGCATTATCATTTATTTTCTCTAACACCTTAAAAGGACCATCAGCACGTGGCATTAGCTTTGATTTGCGCAAATCAGGAAATCTATCCTTACGCAAATGTAACCAAACAAGATCTCCAGGTGCAAACACAACATGTTTTCTACCCTTATCTCCAGCAAGTTTATATTTAGCATTCATACGTTCAATGTTTTCCTTAGTTAACTCATGCATTTTTAAGATCAATTCAGCACGTTGTTTAGCATCAAAATTAACCTTCTCCGAAGATGGAAGAGGCAACAAATCAATAGGTGCACGAGGTAGGAAACCATACACAATTTCAAAAGGGCACATCTTAGTAGTAGAATGCAATGAACGATTATAAGCAAACTCAATATGAGGCAAGCATTCTTCCCACATTTTCTTATTATTCTTCAAAACAGCCCTAAGCATAGTAGACAATGTTCTATTGACTACTTCAGTTTGTCCATCAGTTTGGGGGTGACAAGTAGTACTAAAAAGCAGTTTGGTCCCCAACTTAGCCCATAAACATCTCCAAAAGTGGCTAAGAAATTTAGTATCACGATCTGAAACAATAGTATTTGGCACACCATGCAAGCGAATAATTTCACGAAAGAACAAATCAGCAACATTAACAGCATCATCGCTTTTATGACATGGTATAAAGTGTGCCATTTTCGAGAATCTATCCACGACAACAAATATGCTATCCCTCCCCTTCTTTGTTCGAGGTAAACCTAAAACAAAGTCCATAGATATATCCTCCCAAGGAACACTAGGTACAGGCACCTAATCCAATGCCACTAGCATCACATTCAAGCTCAAAAGTCTTATTAAAATCAGGAAGTTGGAGTAAAGGAGCATGTGTCAACTTATCTTTCAATATCGTGAAGGCTTCTTCCTGTGCGGTACCCCAAACAAAAGGCACATCCTTCTTTGTAAGCTCGTTGAGAGGTGCAGCAATGGTGCTAAAATCTCGCACAAAACGCCTATAGAAACCAGCGAGTCCAAGAAAACTCCGCACTTGTGTGACCGTTTTGGGCTGCGGCCAACTCTCAATAGCTTCAATCTTGGCTTTATCAACTTCAATTCCCTGTGGAGTAACAACATAGCCAAGAAAAGATACTCGGTCGGTGCAAAAGGTGCACTTCCCAAGGTGACCAAACAAACGTGCATCACGTAGAGCAATAAAAACAGCACGTAAATGTTCCAAATGTTCTTCCAAAGATTTGCTATAAATCAGTATATCATCAAAATAGACTACCACAAATCGTCCAATGAAAGCACGTAAAACTTCGTTCATTAGTCTCATGAAAGTACTAGGTGCATTAGTTAACCCAAAAGGCATGACTAACCACTCATATAAACCAAACTTAGTTTTAAATGCAGTTTTCCATTCATCTCCCAATTTCATACGAATTTGATGGTATCCACTACGCAAATCAACTTTGGAGAATATTGTAGAGCCACTCAATTCATCAAGCATATCATCGAGCCTAGGAATAGGATGACGATAACGAATAGTAATATTATTAATGCCTCTACAATCAACACACATACGCGACGTACCATCCTTTTTAGGCACGAGTATAATAGGAACAGCACAAGGACTAAGAGATTCGCGTATATAACCTTTGTCGAGCAGCTCCTGTACTTGACGCATAATCTCCTTCGTCTCCTCTGGATTGGTACGGTATGGTGCACGGTTGGGTAGCGATGCACCGGCAATTAAGTCAATTTGATGCTCAATCCCTCGAATAGGTGGTAATCCCGGTGGCACGTCTTGTGGGAAGACGTCAGCGAACTCCTGCAAAATGTTAGTGACAGCAGGGGGCAAAGAGGAAGGCACGTCCTCGAATGAAAATAATGCCTCTTTGCACACAAAAGCATAGCAAACAGATTTGCTGAAATCTAGTTCATCAATATCAGATTTTGTGGCAAGTAAACATGCACTTTTCAATTTAATTTCAGAAACAACACTAGATGGTTTATTATTAGGTTTCATTTGTTGCTCAAATTCCTTTGCCACAATCTGATTTTCACTCTTATTTTTCTCCTGTTTTGCTTTATTAGCTCTATTAATGTCATCTTTCAAAATGGAATCAGGAGTCATAGGAAGCAAAGTAATATTTTTATCCTTATGAACAAGAGTATACTGATTGTTTCTACCATGGTGTACAGAATTTTTATCAAATTGCCATGGTCTATCTAGTAATAAGCAACATGCTTGCATGGGTACCACATCACAATCAACATAATCAGCATATGTAGAGATACTAAAATGCACACGAACAGTACGTGTTACCTTAACCTTGCCGCTGTTGTTGAACCATTGGATGTAGTAAGGATGTGGATGTGGTCTTGTGGTGAGAGATAGCTTCTCCACCATCTCCATGCTAGCCAAGTTGTTACAGCTCCCTCCATCTATGATGACGCGAACAGAACGTTCCTTCACAACTCCCTTTGTATGGAACAAATTATGCCTCTGATTTTGCTCTGCTTGTGTGACCTGCACACTCAAAACACGTTGAGCAACTAAACATTCATACCTGTCAGCGTCTTCAGGAGCCATGTATTGCGTCTCATTTTCAGAATCATCTCCACCATGTTCTTCACGTGTAATAAGAGCCAAAGTCTCCTCATCATAGTCACTAGCGGACTCATACCCACCATCCTCAGTAGCAATCATGACACGCTGAGATTTGCATTCCCTCGCAAAATGTCCTCTTCCCTTACAACGACGACAAATAATATCACTTGTGTGCCCTGTCGATGCCATGGAAGAAGAAGAGCTCTGCACAGGCCCGGCAGGTGTGCTCTTGGCAGAGAGTGGTGGTTGTGCCTGCTTTCTTGTATCACGGCTGGAGGTGGCACCTGATGGAGGTGATGGTGAAGTGGAAGTAGAAGATGCACGCGGTGTCCATGATGAAGGTCGACCTGCAGAAAAGTTAGGTCGCGCCAATGGCTGTCGATCCTGCACTTCACGTTCAGCTTTACAAGCAAGATGGAATAAACGAGTGATATTATTATAATCCTTATACTCTAGAATGGTCTGAATCTCTTTATTTAATCCACCCATAAAACGTGCAAGCATAGCTTCATTCTCCTCAACAATACCACATCTAATCATGCCAGTTTGTAATTCCTGATAATATTCTTCTACAGAATTTTTTCCTTGTCTTAAACGCTGCAATTTTTGAAGTAATTCACGTTGATAATATGGTGGAACCCAATGAGTACGCATAGCAGTTTTCAAAGCAGCCCAAGTAGCTGGAACAGGATATAATCTACAATGTTCAGACCACCAAACACATGCAAAGCTAGTGAAAGCACAAACAGCAGCAGGAACACGTCTCTCCTCAGGATATTGTAAACATGTAAATCGTTGTTCAGTTTCTAACTCCCAAGTAAGATATATATCAGG
The DNA here is from genome assembly GCF_018294505.1 of Triticum aestivum. Classification (NCBI taxonomy): domain Eukaryota; kingdom Viridiplantae; phylum Streptophyta; class Magnoliopsida; order Poales; family Poaceae; genus Triticum; species Triticum aestivum. The sequence goes on along the minus strand of NC_057799.1, from coordinate 261,451,799 downwards.
AACATATCTACCCTCAAATGGTGGAATATTCAATTTCAGTTTAGGGAGATGGTCATGATCTCGTACCTGAGGTGGTGGTGCCGGCCTACCGTTGCGAATATATACCTGAGGTCGACCTGCTGGTGGTGGTGCTGGTGGCTGCACGTAGTTCTAATTTTGATCAACCTCATCCTCATAATCGCCCGCATAAGCGTCATCCTCCTCAACCGCCGCAGGAGCAAGAGCCAAAGAAGCATCAACAGTAGGGGCAGCAGCACCCGAATTTTGACCAATCTCAATTGGAACGCGCTGTGCCCGTCCCACTTGATTTGGAAGGCGGCGTTGGAGATGTGGTTGTTGTTGTTGCGACATGTGCAGCCGGTGGTGGTTGGGGAAGACGCTTGAGTAATTCAGTAAACTTGTTATCCAGCTTTGTTTCAAACGACTTCTCCACGGCATCTATCTTCTCCATAGCCTCTTCAAATCTGTTTAGCACATCTCCCACCTGGCCACTCATCATTTGCTGAAATTTATCATGCAACTCCTTGTTCGTCATGTTCTCCCAATCAGTCTCATCGGCTTGTGAACCTGCCATGGTTAGCAGCAAAAGAAACACCAAAAGAATATGATCCTGCAGACTACTAGAAGTGGTGGTGATGGTGGTGTGTCACAAAACCTTCAAGCGAATCTCAAATTCTTACCAGTTCTTACCCAGCAGCAGGTGGTGATCGGCAACCGTTGTAGTCAAAAACTCTCAAAGCTTGGATATAGCGATTACCAGGAAGAGTCAAACGCACGATGTAGACTTATGTGGAGCTGGGAAGGCTTATAATATGGTAGCAAAATGGTAAGCAATAATCAATTCAGAGATGCAAAGTTGAATAAACGCTCAACGACGGTACTGTGCTGGTCCTAGGCTAGACCGTGCTAGAGACGCGAGCCTAGAACACTAACAAAATCACTGCGCTGCACGTAAACAAGGGAAAAGCACACTCTGGAATTTTTTTTTCGCTTTTTTTTTCCGCTCTTTTTTTTTTGCGCTCCTCTTTTTTTTTTGCGAAAAATCACTATAATGGCGAGTGTCTCAAAACTCTTCCCAGGTCAAACTGACAGGATGGGCACAAAATTTTTTGACTATTTTTTTTTTCGGAAATCAGGGCAGCGACGACGAAAAAGTGCGACGAAAAATCACTATGATGGCGAGTGTCTCAAAACACTACCCGGGGCCTAAAAATAGGATAGGGAAAAAATATTTTTGGTTGCCGAAATTTTGGCCTAAAAACTGCCCGGGGGTCTCCAGACTCTTTTTTTTTTGCCGAGACCTACTCAGGCAAGGAAACACGAAACGGAAAATATATGGATCTCTAAAACCAACCGAATATGAAAAGAACTCGGATTGGTGGTGGATATAGATACGGATTCAGAGCGGTGGCATATAAGCAATGGTGGTAGATGGCAAGGCGATGATGATGGTGCGGCGGCGGCGTGACAACTTATGACCAGAACTCGAAACTCTAAAATACTAGACTCTAAGACCAGCAACTTGACACGACGATGCAACCGCAAATTCAACAAAGCAAAAACCCTAAAAAGATTATGCAAAGGCTCAGATTGGTTCGGATATGATGAACTAACCCTAATTTTTTTTTGTGGCTTTTTCGTGGACTGTAGGTATGAAGAACAGACTCGATCTAAACTACGAAAAACTGTAAAATCTCACCGAGCAACCTGAAAACTGATACCACTTGATAGAGGCAAAGGTGTCCCGTCTTTCGATGAGATGATGGATATCGCTTTGGTGGAAGTCGACTTTGACGATCCGACTACGAACGTGCGAGGACGTCGCGCCTTAGCAATCGCTAAACCAACTCCGAGAGGTTATCGACCACGCCGGAGCACGATCAACCTGACCACGAGGGTCTGTTTCCTGCGAGCAAACGAAGAACAAGCAAGAAACTGAGATTGCAATCCGGATATTGCGAATATAAGATGAAAGCTTTATTGATCAAGGTGGGGTTCTGTGACGCCTTTGTGTGGTCGCTGAACACAAACGAAGTACGCGAAGTTGCAGCTATGGCGAACTTTTAATCTAAACAAAACCCAAAGTCTAAACGACGCCCTAAGGGCTGTATATATGGAGGAAGAGGGGGGGGGGAATTTCGTGGCCCTTGAGGAAGGGGTCCGAAACCAACCCTATCTCTTGTTTCCCCACACATACGGACTCTAAAAACAGCCTATACTTATGTATTTCGAAATTACATGGGCCTGGCCCAATAATAAGGTGACGCAGCACCTACAATAGCCTCTGGACGAAAGTTATGAAGTAGCATCTTGTATATTTCGTCCAAGGCTTCATGCACGCATTATGGTGGCTTCAACGTCCTGAAATCATCACTTGTAACTCCGTTCTTGTTCCCCATGCGCATGCCATCATCTCCATGCTTGTTCTTGCTCCAATGTTCATCCTTCTCAAAGCTAGGCCCTTCATTTGTAAGCAAAACAAATGTATCCAATTTAGGCAGCATCATATTCTCATGAACATTAGAATCATTAGCAAGAAACGAAAGTACCTGGTAATTTAATTGGCGTGCGCGAGCTCTAGTAATTGGTCCAATATGTATAGCAGCAGGGCCTGTGGGTGTAACAATGGTATTGATGTCCTCATCATCCGGAGTCCGTATGGAGAAGTTGTTGGCGTTTTGAGTCAGGTATGTCTGTGCAGTCCGAATCTGAATCCAGAACGTGAGAGACTTGGACTCTATTTTCTCTTGGCCCAAAAGTGACGTGAGAGGACTTTTTGAACAGAACCTAAACTTCTCCTTTTTCCCCTATCTTCATATGTGGATTGTACAAATGTCACATACACCTGCAAATAGACAAAATATAAAAGTGTGTGAAGTATTTTTGTTCTGGATAACATAAATAAATTATTGAATAATTTGCACTAGAAATCACCTGACAAATATGCATGTATGCAATATTTTTGGTCGTATCCAAGGTAGTCATGTCCTCGTCATCCTCCCCTTCTTGAAAATAAAGCCGTCCTCGCCGTTGCTTAATCTGAAATGTGGCTAACAAAAGAGACAAGGTGTACATGTTGTATATGTATATGTCATCCATTTTTACTTCCCGTGCATTTTGCACATATAACACATGTATACATGAGTAACTTTCATAGTTAATAAAATATAAAGCCAAAATATTATCACAAGAAGTAGAAGGCATGGAAGTATTGCAACTCAGTTCGCACATATAAGTGAAGCTCTTATTCATATGAAAAGATTGACAATATTCATCATTAAACCATCCCAACATTGGTGAATAAACCTTACTTGCATCAAATTTACATGCTACAACATGCTTAAATAAGCAAACATGCAATAAGTCATTTGACACAGAATCATCACCAAGATTAGAGGTCATATCAAAATGATTAAACATTGGTTCTTTTTCATCAACAGTTAATTCATTGGGTGCACTCAAAATTGTTGGTATTTCAGTTGTTTGATCACATGACACATTCATGACAGTAACATGATTCTCTAAAATAGGTGATGCGCTCAAATCAACAGGTAACTCAACACATGATGTATTCAAGTTAACTAGGCATGCATCATTCTCATGTGACGTTATATCATTAATACCTTTACAGTTACCTTGTCGCAAAGATGTAGCTGATGTAGGTATGGATGATGGCAATGTACCATACTCTTGAGATGATGTCGCGCTCACAATCTGAGGTGTGGCTGCTCTAGTAGGTGCAACGGTGGAGGAACCAAGCAGTGGTGGTGAGCATGAACTTGATGAGGACATCAATAACATTGTTACACCCACAGCCCCTACTGTTACATATAATGGACCAATTACTAGAGCTCGCGCACGCCAATTAAATTACCAGGTACTTTCGTTTCTTGGTAAAGATTCTAATGTTCATGAGAATATGATGCTGCCTAAATTGGATACTTTTGTTTTGCTTACAAATGAAGGGCCTAGCTTGGAGAAGGATGAACATTGGAGCAAGAACAAGCATGGAGTTGATGGCATGCGCAAGGGGAACAAGAACGGAGTTACAAGTGATGATTTCAGGACTTTGAAGCCACCATAAGGACTGAATGAAGCCTTGGACGAAATATACAAGATGCCACTTCATAAATTTCGTCCAGAGGCTATTCTAGGTGCTGCGTCACCTTATTATTGGGCCAGGCCCATGTAATTTCGAAATACATTAGTATAGGCTGTTTTTGGAGTCCGTATGTGTGGGGAAACAAGAGATAGGGTTGGTTTCGGACCCCTTCCCCAAGGGCCACGAAATCCCCCCCCCCCTCTTCCTCCATATATACAGCCCTTAGGGCACCGTTTAGATTTTGGGTTTTGTTTAGATTAAAAGTTCGCCATAGCCGCAACTTCGCGTACTTCGTTTGTGTTCAACGACCAGACAAAGGCGTCACAAAACCCCACCTTGATCAATAAAGCTTTCCTCTTATATTCGCAATATCCAGATTGCAATCTTAGTTTCTTGCTTGTTCTTCGTTTGCCTGCAGGAAACAAACCTTCGTGGTCAGGTTGATTGTGCTCCGGTGTGGTCAATAACCTCTCGGAGTTGGTTTAGTGATTGCTAAGGCGCGACGTCCTCGCACGTTTGTAGTCGGATCGTCAAAGTCGACTTCCTCCAAACGATAGCCACCTTCTCATCGAAAGACGGGACACCTTTGCCTCTATCAAGTGGTATCAGATTTCCAGGTTGCTCGGTGAGATTTTACAGTTTTTCGTAGTTTAGATCGAGTCTGTTCTTCATACCTATAGTCCACGAAAAAGCCAAAAAAAATATTAGGGTTAGTTCATCTTATCCGAACCAATATGAGCCTTTGCATAATCTTTTCTGTATTTGCTTTGTTGAATTTGCGGTTGCATCGTCGTGTCAAGTTGCTGGTCCTAGCGTCTAGTACTTTAGAGTTTCGAGTTCTGTTCACAAGTTGTCACGCCGCCGCCGCACCATCGTCATCACCGTTGCCATATACCACCATCATCATCACCGCTGCCATATACCACCATCGTCATCACCGCTACCATATACCACATATCCACCGCCATCACGCTAATCCGAGTCCACCTCCATCACAGATTCGCAACCAGTCCGTGTTCCATCGCCCTGCAAATATCCGCCACCAGTCCGAGTTTCCACCAGATTCATCTCCGCCACCAGTCCGAGTCCAGTAATTATTGCTTTGTTCTCGATTTCCAGATCACGCGATACTCCGAGTGGTGACAGAATAGGACTCCCCAACTTCTGAGCCATCCGCAGAAGAAAAATAGTTCCAGTTTAAAAAAAAACTAAGTCCGGAAAATTCTGGATAGGCAGTTTTTAGGACATTTGTAGACTTTTTCGAAAAAAATTGTTGCTGAGCAAAAAAAAAGAGGAAAAAAAGTGAAAAAAAAAATTCAGAGTGTGCTCCTCCCTTGTTTACGTGCAGCGCCGTGATTTTGTTAGTGTTCTAGGCTCGCGTCTCTAGTACGGTCTAGCCTAGGACCAGCACAGTACCGTCGTTGAGCGTTTATTCAACTTTGCATCTCTGAATTGATTATTGCTGACCCTTTTTGCTACCATATTATAAGCCTTCCCAGCTCCACATACATCTACATCGTGCGTTTGACTCTCCCTGGTAATCGCTCTATCCAAGCTTTGAGAGTTTTGACTACATCAGTTGCCGATCACCGCCTGCTGCTGGGTAAGAACTGGTAAGAATTTGAGATTTGCTTGACGGATTTGTGACACCCACCACCACCACCACTTGTTAGTAGTCTATAGGATCATATTTTTGTGTGTTTCTATTACTGCTAACCATGCCAGGATCACAAGCCGACGAGATTGACTGGGAGAACTTAACGAACAAGGAGCTTCATGATAAGTTTCAGCAAATGATGACTGAACAGTGATGAGGACATCAATACCATTGTTACACCCACAGCCCCTGCTGCTATACATACTGGACAAATTACTAGAGCTCGCGCATGCCAATTAAATTACCAGGTACTTTCGTTTCTTGGTAATGATTCTAATGTTCATGAGAATATGATGCTGCCTAAATTGGATACATTTGTTTTTCTTACAAATAAGGGCCTGGCTTTGAGAAGGATGAACATTGGAGCAAGAACAAGCATGGAGATGATGGCATGCGCATGGGGAACAAGAACGGAGTTACAAGTGATGATTTCAGGACGTTGAAGCCACCATAATGCGTGCATGAAGCCTTGGACGAAATATACAAGATGCTACTTCATAACTTTCGTCTAGAGGCTATTCTAGGTGTTGCGTCACCTTATTATTGGGCCAGGCCCTTGTAATTTCGAAATACTTGAGTATAGGCTGTTTTTAGAGTCCGTATGTGTGGGGAAACAAGAGATAGGGTTGGTTTCGGACCCCTTCCCCAAGGGCCACGAAATCCCCCCCTCTTCCTCCATATATACAGCCCTTAGGGCGTCGTTTAGACTTTGGGTTTTGTTTAGATTAAAAGTTCGCCATAGCTGCTACTTCGCGTACTTCGTTTGTGTTCAACGACCAGACAAAGGCGTCACAGAACCCCACCTTGATCAATAAACCTTTCATCTTATATTCGTAATATCCAGATTGCAATCTCAGTTTCTTGCTTGTTCTTCGTTTGCTCGCAGGAAACAGACCCTCGTGGTCAGGTTGATCGTGCTCCGGCGTGGTCAATAACCTCTCGGAGTTGGTTTAGCGATTGCTAAGGCGCGACGTCATCGCACGATCGTAGTCGGATCGTCAAAGTCGACTTCCACCAAAGCGATATCCATCATCTCATCGAAAGACAGGACACCCTCGCCTCTATCAAGTGGTATCAGATTTCCAGGTTGCTCGGTGAGATTTTACAGTTTTTCGTAGTTTAGGTTAAGTCTGTTCTTCATACCTATAGTCCACGAAAAAGGCAAAAAAAATTTAGGGTTAGTTCATCCTATCCGAACCAATCTGAGCCTTTGCATAATCTTTTCTGTGTTTGCTTTGTTGAATTTGCGGTTGCATCGTCGTGTCAAGTTGCTGGTCTTAGCGTCTAGTCCTTTAGAGTTTCGAGTTCTGTTCACAGGTTGTCACGTCGCCGCTGCCATATATCACCACCGCATCATCATCATCGCTGCTGCCATATACCACCACCGCACCAACTTCATCGCCGCTGCCATATACCACCACCACATATTCACCGCCAATCCGAGTCCATATACGCCACCACATATCCGCCGCCATCACGCCAATCCGAGTACACCTGCAACATATATCCGCCACCAGTCCGAGTTCCACCAGATTCATCTCCGCCACCAGTCCGAGTTCCACCAGATTCATCTCCACCACCAGTCCGAGTCCAAGTCCAGTATTTTGTTACTCTGTTTTGGATTTCCAGATCACGCCATACTCCGAGTCGTGACAGATAAGGACTCCCAAACTTCTGTGTTACCCGCAGTAGAAAAATAGTTCCAGCTTCAAAAAAAACTAAGTCTGGAAAAATTTGGCTAGGCAGTTTTTAGACCATTTGTAGACTTTTTCGAAAAAAAAATGTTGCGGCGCAAAAAAAAGAGGAAAAAAAGTGCAAAAAAAGTGGAAAAAAGAGAAAAAAAATTCAGAATGTGCTCCTCCCTTGTTTACGTGCAGCGCCGTGATTTTGTTAGTGTTCTAGGCTCGCGTCTCTAGCACGGTCTAGCCTAGGACCAGTACAGTACCGTCGTTCAGCGTTTATTCAACTTTGCATATCTGAATTGATTATTGCTGACCCTTTTTGCTACCATATTATAAGCCTTCCCAGCTCCACATACATCTACGTCGTGCGTTTGACTCTCCTTGGTAATCGCTCTATCCAAGCTTTCAGAGTTTTGACTACAACGGTTGCCGATCACCACCTGCTGCTGGGTAAGAACTGGTAAGAATTTGAGATTCGCTTGAAGGATTTGTGACACACCACCATCACCACCACTTCCTAGTAGTCTGTAGGATCATATTCTTTTGTGTTTCTATTGCTGCTAACCATGGCAGGATCACAAGCCGATGAGACTGATTTGGAGAACATGATGAACAAGGAGTTGCATGATAAATTTTTCAGCAAATGATGAGTGGCCAGGTGGGAGATGTGCTAAACAGATTTGAAGAGGCTATGGAGAAGATAGATGCCGTGGAGAAGTCGTTCGAGACAAAGCTGGATAACAAGTTTAATGAATTGCTCAAGTGTCTTCCCCAACCACCACCGGCTGCACCTATACAACAACAACAACCACATCTCCAACGCAGCCTTCCAAATCAAGTGGGACGAGCACAGCGCGTTCCAATTGAGACCAGTCAAAATTCGGGTGCCGCTGCACCTACTGTTGACGCTTCTTTGGCTCCTGCTACTGCGGCGGCTGAGGAGGATGATGATTATGCGGGCGATTATGAGGATGAGGTTGATCAAAATCAGAACTACGTGCAGCCACCAGCACCACCACCAGCAGGTCGACCTCAGGTATATATTCGCAACGGTAGGCCTGCACCACCACCTCAGGTACGAGATAATCACCATGTTCCTAAACTGAAATTGAATATTCCACCGTTGAGGGTAGATACATTTCTGATGTATATCTTACTTGGGAGTTAGAAACTAAACAACGTTTTACATGTTTACAAGATCCCGACCATTCTAGAGTATAAGGAGTATACTAATATCACCCGTTTATTCCATCTTGCTTGTAAAGCTGAACGTGAAGTGCAGGATCGACAAGCATTGGTACGAACTAACTTTTCTGCAGGTCGACCTTCATCATGGACACCGCGTGCATCCTCTACTTCCACTGCACCAGCACCTCCATCAGGTGCCACCTCCAGCCGTGATACAAGAAAGCAGGCACAACCACCACTATCTGCCAAGAGCACACCTGCCGGGCCTGCACAGAGCTCTTCTTCGTCCATGGCATCACCAGGGCACACAAGTGATATTATTTGTCGTCGCTGTAAGGGAAGAATGCAAATCTCAGCGTGTGATGATTCTTACTGAGGATGGTGGGTATGAGTCCGCTAGTGACTATGATGAGGAGACTTTGGCTCTTATCACACGTGAAGAACACGGTGGAGATGATTCTAATCATGAGACGCAATACATGGCTCCTGAAGACGCTGACAGGTACGAATGTTTAGTTGCTCAACGTGTTTTGAGTGTGCAGGTCACACAAGCTGAGCAAAATCAGAGGCATAATTTGTTCCTTACAAAGGGAGTTCTGAAGGAACGTTCTGTGCGCGTCATCATAGATGGAGGGAGCTGCAACAACTTGGCTAGCATGGAGATGGTGGAGAAGCTATCTCTCACCACAAGACCACATCCACATCCTTACTACATCCAATGGTTCAACAACAGCGGCAAGGTTAAGGTAACACGTACTGTTCGTGTGCATTTTAGTATCTCTACATATGCTGATTATGTTGATTGTGATGTGGTACCTATGCAACCACGTTCCTTATTACTTGGTCGACCATGGCAATTTGATAAAAAATCTGTACACCATGGTAGAAACAATCAGTATACTCTTGTTCATAAGGATAAAAATATTACTTTGCTTCCTATGACTCCTGATTCCATTTTGAAAGATGATATTAATAGAGCTAATAAAGCAAAACAGGAGAAGAATAAGAGTGAAAATCAAATTGTGGCAAAAGAATTTGAGCAACAAATGAAGCCCAATAATAAACCATCAAGTGTTGCTTCTAAAATTAAATTGAAAAGTGCATGTTTATTTGCCACCAAATCTGATATTGATGAGCTAGATTTCAGCAAATCTGTTTGCTATGCTTTTGTGTGCAAAGAGGCATTATTTTCATTCGAGGACGTGCCTTCCTCTTTGCCTCCTGCTGTCACTAACATTTTGCAGGAGTTCGCTGACGTCTTTCCACAAGACGTGCCACCGGGATTACCTCCAATTCGAGGGATTGAGCATCAGATTGACTTAATTTCCGGTGCATCATTACCCAACCGTGCACCATACCGTACCAATCCAGAGGAGACGAAGGAGATTATGCGTCAAGTACAGGAGCTGCTCGACAAAGGTTATATTCGCGAATCCCTTAGTCCTTGTGCTGTTCCTATTATTCTAGTGCCGAAAAAGGATGGTACGTCGCGTATGTGTGTTGATTGTAGAGGCATTAATAATATTACTATTCGTTATCGTCATCCTATTCCTAGGATAGATGATATGCTTGATGAATTGAGTGGCTCTACAATATTCTCCAAAGTTGATTTGCGTAGTGGATACCATCAAATTCGTATGAAATTGGGAGATGAATGGAAAACAGCATTTAAAACTATGTTTGGATTATATGAGTGGTTAGTCATGCCTTTTGGGTTAACTAATGCACATAGTACTTTCATGAGATTAATGAACGAAGTTTTACGTGCTTTCATTGGACGATTTGTGGTAGTTTACTTTGATGACATATTGATTTATAGCAATTCTTTGGAGGAACATTTGGAACATTTACGTGCTGTTTTTATTGCTCTACATGATGCACGTTTGTTTGGTAACCTTGGGAAGTGCACCTTTTGCACCAACCGAATGTCTTTTCTTGGCTATGTTGTTACTCCACAGGGAATTGAAGTGGATAAAGCCAAGATTGAAGCTCTTGAGAGTTGGCCGCAGCCCAAAACGGTCACACGAGTGAGGAGTTTTCTAGGCCTCGCAGGATTCTATAGGCGTTTTGTGAGAGATTTCAGCACCATAGGTGCACCTCTCAATGAGCTTACAACGAAGGATGTGCCTTTTGTTTGGGGTACCGCACAGGAAGAAGCCTTCACGGTATTGATAGATAAGTTGACACATGCTCCTTTACTCCAACTTCCTGATTTTAATAAGACTTTTGAACTTGAATGCGATGCTAGTGGAATTGGATTAGGAGGTGTGTTATTACAAGATGGCAAACCTGTTGCATACTTTTCTGAACAATTGAGTGGGCCTAGTCTGAATTATTCTACTTATGATAAAGAATTATATACTCTTGTTCAGACTTTAGAAACATGGAAACATTATTTATGGCCCAAAGAATTTGTTATACATTCTGATCACGAATCTTTGAAACATATTAAAAGTCAAGCTAAACTGAATCGTAGACATGCTAAATGGGTTGAATCCACTAAGACTTTCCCTTATGTCATTAAACACAAGAAGGGTAAAGAAAATGTTATTGCTGATGCATTGTCTCGACGCTATACTATGCTTTCAAAACTTGACTTCAAAATATTTGGTTTGGAGACCATCAAAGATCAATATGTGCATGATGCTGATTTTGAAGATGTATTGCAGAATTGTAAAGAAGGACGAACATGGAACAAGTTCGTCGTTAATGATGGATTTGTGTTCCGTGCTAACAAGCTATGCATTCCCGCTAGCTCCATTCGTCTTTTGTTGTTGCAGGAGGCGCATGGAGGAGGATTAATGGGACACTTTGGCGTGAAGAAAACGGAGGACGTACTTACTACACATTTCTTTTGGCCAAAGATGAGACGGGATGCTGAGCGCTTTATTGCTCGCTGCACTACATGTCAAAAAGCTAAGTCACGACTCAATCCTCATGGTTTATATATGCCTTTGCCTGTACCTAGTGTTCCTTGGGAGGATATATCTATGGACTTTGTTTTAGGTTTACCTCGAACAAAGAAGGGGAGGGATAGCATATTTGTTGTCGTGGATAGATTCTCGAAAATGGCACACTTTATACCATGTCATAAAAGCGATGATGCTGTTAATGTTGCTGATTTGTTCTTTCGTGAAATTGTTCGCTTGCATGGTGTACCAAATACTATTGTTTCAGATCGTGATACTAAATTTCTTAGCCACTTTTGGAGATGTTTATGGGCTAAGTTGGGGAGTAAACTGCTTTTCAGTACTAGTTGTCACCCCCAAACTGATGGACAAACTGATGAGGACATCAATACCATTGTTACACCCACAGCCCCTGCTGCTATACATACTGGACCAATTACTAGAGCTCGCGCATGCCAATTAAATTACCAGGTACTTTCGTTTCTTGGTAATGATTCTAATGTTCATGAGAATATGATGCTGCCTAAATTGGATACATTTGTTTTGCTTACAAATGAAGGGCCTAGCTTTGAGAAGGATGAACATAGGAGCAAGAACAAGCATGGAGATGATGGCATGCGCATGGGGAACAAGAACGGAGATACAAGTGATGATTTCAGGTCGTTGAAGCCACCATAATGCGTGCATGAAGACTTGGACGAAATATACAAGATGCTACTTCATAACTTTGATCCAGAGGCTATTCTAGGTGTTGCGTCACCTTATTATTGGGCCAGGCCCATGTAATTTCGAAATACTTGAGTATAGGCTGTTTTTAGAGTCCGTATGTGTGGGGAAAAAAGAGATAGGGTTGGTTTCGGACCCCTTCCCCAAGGGCCACGAAATCCCCCCCCCCCCTCTTCCTCCATATATACAGCCCTTAGGGCGTCGTTTAGACTTTGGGTTTTGTTTTGATTAAAAGTTCGCCATAGCTGCAACTTCGCGTACTTCGTTTGTGTTCAACGACCAGACAAAGGCGTCACAGAACCCCACCTTGATCAATAAAGCTTTCATCTTATAGTCGCAATATCCAGAATTGCAATCTCAGTTTCTTGCTTGTTCTTCGTTTGCTCGTAGGAAACAGACCCTCGTGGTCAGGTTGATCGTGCTCCGGCGTGGTCAATAACCTCTCGGAGTTGGTTTAGCGATTGCTAAGGCGCGACGTCATCGCACGTTCGTAGTCGGATCGTCAAAGTCGACTTCCACCAAAGCGATATCCATCATCTCATCGAAAGACGAGACACGTTTGCCTCTATCAAGTGGTATCATATTTCCAGGTTGCTCGGTGAGATTTTACAGTTTTTCATAGTTTAGATCGAGTTTGTTCTTCATACCTATAGTCCACGAAAAAGCCAAAAAAAAATTAGGGTTAGTTCATCCTATCCAAGCTAATCTGAGCCTTTGCATAATCTTTTCTGTGTTTGCTTTGTTGAATTTGCGGTTGCATCGTCGTGTCAAGTTGCTGGTCTTAGCGTCTAGTCCTTTAGAGTTTCGAGTTCTGTTCACAGGTTGTCACGTCGCCGCTGCCATATATCACCACCGCATCATCATCATCGCTGCTGCCATATACCACCACCGCACCAACTTCATCGCCGCTGCCATATACCACCACCACATATTCACCGCCAATCCGAGTCCATATACGCCACCACATATCCGCCGCCATCACGCCAATCCGAGTACACCTGCAACATATATCCGCCACCAGTCCGAGTTCCACCAGATTCATCTCCGCCACCAGTCCTAGTCCAAGTCCAGTATTTTGTTACTCTGTTTTGGATTTCCAGATTACGCCATACTCTGAGTCGTGACAGAGAAGGACTCCCAAACTTTTGTGTTACCCGCAGTAGAACAATAGTTCCAGTTAAAAAAAACTAAGTCTGGAAAATTCTGGCTAGGCAGTTTTTAGACCATTTGTAGACTTTTTCGAAAAAAATTGTTGCGGAGCAAAAAAAATGAGGAAAAAAAGGGCAAAAAAAAGTGAAAAAAAAATTCAGAGTGTGCTCCTCCCTTGTTTACGTGCAGCGCCGTGATTTTGTTAGTGTTCTAGGCTCGCGTCTCTAGCACGGTCTAGCCTAGGACCAGCACAGTACCGTCGTTGAGTGTTTATTCAACTTTGCATATCTGAATTGATTATTGCTGACCCTTTTTGCTACCATAATATAAGCCTTCCCAGCTCCACATACATCTACGTCGTGCGTTTGACTCTCCCTGGTAATCGCTATATCCAAGCTTTGAGAGTTTTGACTACAACGGTTGCCGATCACCACCTGCTGCTGGGTAAGAACTGGTAAGAATTTGAGATTCGCTTGAAGGATTTGTGACACACCACCATCACCACCACTTCCTAGTAGTCTGTAGGATCATATTCTTTTGTGTTTCTATTTCTGCTAACCATGGTAGGATCACAAGCCAATGAGACTGATTGGGAGAATATGACGAACAAGGGGTTGCATGATAAATTTCAGCAAATGATGAGTGGCCAGGTGGGAGATGTGCTAAACAGATTTGAAGAGGCTATGGAGAAGATAGATGCCGTGGAGAAGTCGTTTGAGACAAAGCTGGATAACAGGTTTAATGAATTGCTCAAGAGTCTTCCCCAACCACCACCGGCTGCACGTGTCGCACCTCTACAACAACAACAACCACATCTCCAACGCCACCTTCCAAATCAAGTGGGACGAGCACAGCGCGTTCCAATTGAGACTGGTCAAAATTCGGGTGCCGCTGCACCTACTGTTGATGCTTCTTTGGCTCCTGCTACTGCGGCGGCTGAGGAGGATGACGATTATGCGGACGATTATGTGGATGAGGTTGATCAAAATCAGAACTACGTGCAGCCACCAGCACCACCTCCAGCAGGTCGACCTCAGGTATATATTCACAACGGTAGGCCTGCACCACCACGTCAGGTACGAGATCATGACCATGTTCCTAAACAGAAATTGAATATTCCATCGTTTGAGGGTAGATACATTCCTGATGTATGTCTTACTTGGGAGTTAGAAACAGAACAACGTTTTACATGTTTACAATATCCCGAGGAGAGACGGGTTGCTGCTGCTGTTTGTGCTTTCACTAGTTTTGCATGTGTATGGTGGTCTGAACATTGTAGATTATATCCTATTCCAGCTACTTGGGCTGCATTGAAAACTGCTATGCGTACTCGTTGGGTTCCACCATATTATCAACGTGAATTGCTTCAAAAACTGCAGCGTTTACGACAAGGGAAAAATTCTGTTGAAGAATATTATCAGGAATTACAAACTGGCATGATTAGATGTGGTATTGTTGAGGAGAATGAAGCTATGCTTGCACGTTTTATGGGTGGTTTAAATAGAGAGATTCAGACCATTCTAGAGTATAAGGAGTATACTAATATCACTCGTTTATTCCATCTTGCTTGTAAAGCTGAACGTGAAGTGCAGGATCGACAAGCATTGGCGCGAACTAACTTTTCTGCAGGTCGACCTTCATCATGGACACCGCGTGCATCTTCTACTTCCACTGCACCAGCACCGCCATCAGGTTCCACCTCCAGCCGTGATACAAGAAAGCAGGCACAACCACCACTATCTGCCAAGAGCGCACCTGCCGGGCCTGCACAGAGCTCTTCTTCTTCCATGGCATCAACAGGGCACACAAGTGATATTATTTGTCGTCGTTGTAAGGGAAGAGGATATTATGCGCGAGAATGCAAATCTCAGCGTGTAATGATTGCTACTAAGGATGGTGGGCATGAGTCCGCTAGTGACTATGATGAGGAGACTTTGGCTCTTATTACACGTGAAGAACATGGTGGAGATGATTCTGAAAATGAGACGCAATACATGGCTCCTGAAGACGCTGACAGGTATGAATGTTTAGTTGCTCAACGTGTTTTGAGTGTGCAGGTCACACAAGCAGAGCAAAATCAGAGGCATAATTTGTTCCATACAAAGGGAGTTGTGAAGGAACGTTCTGTTCGCGTCATCATAGATGGAGGGAGCTGTAACAACTTGGCTAGCATGGAGATGGTGGAGAAACTATCTCTCACCACAAGACCACATCCACATCCTTACTACATCCAATGGTTCAACAACAGCGGCAAGGTTAAGGTAACACGTATTGTTCGTGTGCATTTTAGTATCTCTACATATGCTGATTATGTTGATTGTGATGTGGTACCCATGCAAGCATGTTCCTTATTACTTGGTAGACCATGGCAATTTGATAAAAATTCCGTACACCATGGTAGAAACAATTAGTATACTCTTGTTCATAAGGATAAAAATATTACTTTGCTTCCTATGACTCCTGATTCCATTTTGAAAGATGACATTAATAGAGCTAATAAAGCAAAACAGGAGAAAAATAAGAGTGAAAATCAGATTGTGGCAATAGAATTTGAGCAACAAATGAAACCTAATAATAAACCATCTAGTGTTGTTTCTGAAATTAAATTGAAAAGTGCATGTTTACTTGCCACAAAATCTGATATTGATGAGCTAGATTTCAACAAATCTGTTTGCTATGCTTTTGTGTGCAAAGAGGCATTATTTTCAAACGAGGACGTGCCTTCCTCTTTGCCCCCTGCCGTCACTAACATTTTGCAGGAGTTCGCTGACGTCTTTCCACAAGACGTGCCACCGGGATTACCACCTATTCGAGGGATTGAGCATCAAATTGACTTAATTCCCGGTGCATCGCTACCCAACCGTGCACCATACCGTACAAATCCAGAGGAGACGAAGGAGATTATGTGTCAAGTACAGGAGCTGCTCGACCAAGGTTATATACGCGAATCTCTTAGTCCTTGTGTTGTTCCTATTATACTTGTGCCTAAAAAGGATGGTACATCGCGTATGTGTGTTGATTGTAGAGGCATTAATAACATTACTATTCGTTATCGTCATCCTATCCTAGGCTAGATGATATGCTTGATGAAGTGAGTGGCTCTACAATATTTTCCAAAGTTGATTTGCGTAGTGGATACCATCAAATTCGTATGAAACTGGGAGATGAATGGAAATAGCATTTAAAACTAAGTTTGGTTTATATGAGTGGTTAGTCATGCCTTTTGGGTTAACTAATGCACCTAGTACTTTCATGAGACTAATGAACGAAGTTTTACGTGCTTTTATTGGACGATTTGTGGTAGCCTATTTTGATGATATACTGATTTATCGCAAATCTTTGGAAGAACATTTGGAACATTTACGCGCTGTTTTTATTGCTCTACGTGATGCACGTTTGTTTGGTAACCTTGGGAAGTGCTCCTTTTGCACCGACCGAGTATCTTTTCTTGGCTATGTTGTTACTCCACAGGGAATTGAAGTTGATATAGCCAAGATTGAAGCTATTGAGAGTTGGCCGCAGCCCAAAACGGTCACACAAGTGAGGAGTTTCCTTGGCCTCGCTGGTTTCTATAGGCGTTTTGTGAGAGATTTCAGCACCATTGCTGCACCTCTCAACGAGCTTACAAAGAAGGATGTGCCTTTTGTTTGGGGTACCGCACAGGAAGAAGCCTTCACGGTATTGAAAGATAAGTTGACACATGCTCCTTTACTCCAACTTCCTGATTTTAATAAGACTTTTGAGCTTGAATGTGATGCTAGTGGAATTGGATTAGGAGGTGTGTTATTACAAGATGGTAAACCTGTTGCATACTTTTCTGAAAAATTGAGTGGGCCTAGTCTGAATTATTCTACTTATGATAAAGAACTATAAAAGTCAAGCTAAACTGAATCGTAGACATGCTAAATGGGTTGAATTCATTGAAACTTTCCCTTATGCCATTAAACACAAGAAGGGTAAAGAAAATGTTATTGCTGATGCATTGTCTCGTCGCTATACTATGCTGTCACAACTTGACTTCAAAATATTTGGTTTGGAGACCATCAAAGATCAATATGTGCATGATGCTGATTTTAAAGATGTTTTGCAGAATTGTAAAGAAGGAAGAACCTGGAACAAGTTTGTCGTTAATGATGGATTTGTGTTCCGTGCTAACAAGCTATGCATTCCAGCTAGCTCTCTTCGTCTTTTGTTGTTGCAGGAGGCGCATGGAGGAGGATTAATGGGACACTTTGGCGTGAAGAAGACGGAGGACGTACTTGCTACACATTTCTTTTGGCCAAAGATGAGACGGGATGTTGAGCGTTTTGTTGCTCGCTGCACTACATGTCAAAAAGCTAAGTCACGACTCAATCCTCATGGTTTATATATGCCTTTGCCTGTACCTAGTGTTCCTTGGGAGGATATATCTATGGACTTTGTTTTAGGTTTACCTCGAACAAAGAAGGGGAGGATAGCATATTTGTTGTCGTGGATAGATTCTCAAAAATGGCACACTTTATACCATGTCATAAAAGCGATGATGCTGTTAATGTTGCTGATTTGTTCTTCTGTGAAATTATTCGTTTGCATGGTGTGCCAAATACTATTGTTTCAGATCGTGATACTAAATTTCTTAGCCACTTTTGGAGATGTTTATGGGCTAAGTTGGGGACTAAACTGCTTTTTAGTACTACGTGTCACCCCAAACTGATGGACAAACTGAAGTAGTCAATAAAACATTGTCTACTATGCTTAGGGCTGTTTTGAAGAATAATAAGAAAATGTGGGAAGAATGCTTGCCTCATATTGAGTTTGCTTATAATCGTTCATTGCATTCTACTACTAAGATGTGCCCTTTTGAAATAGTGTATGGTTTCCTAACTCGTGCACCTATTGATTTGTTGCCTCTTCCATCTTCGGAGAAGGTTAATTTTGATGCTAAACAACGTGCTGAATTGATCTTAAAAATGCATGACTTAACTAAGGAAAACATTGAGCGTATGAATGCTAAATATAAACTTGCTGGAGATAAGGGTAGAAAACATGTTGTGTTTGCACCTGGAGATCTTGTTTGGTTACATTTGCGTAAGGATAGATTTCCTAATGTGCGCAAATCAAAGCTAATGCCACGTGCTGATGGTCCTTTTAAGGTGTTAGAGAAAATAAATGATAATGCATATAAACTTGAGCTGCCTGCAGATTTTGGGGTTAGTCCCACTTTTAACATTGCAGATTTGAAGCCTTATTTGGGTGAGGGAGATGAGCTTCCGTCGAGGACGACTTCATTTCAAGAAAGGGAGGATGATGATGACATCAATACCATTGTTACACCCACAGCTCCTGCTGCTATACATACTGGACCAATTACTAGAGCTCGCGCACGCCAATTAAATTACCAGGTACTTTCGTTTCTTGCTAATGATTCTAATGTTCATGAGAATATGATGCTGCCTAAATTGGATACATTTGTTTTGCTTACAAATGAAGGGCCTAGCTTTGAGAAGGATGAACATTGGAGCAAGAACAAGCATGGAGATGATGGCATGCGCATGGGGAACAAGAACGGAGTTACAAGTGATGATTTTAGGACGTTGAAGCCACCATAATGCGTGCGTGAAGCCTTGGACGAAATATACAAGATGCTACTTCATAACTTTCGTCCAGAGGCTATTCTAGGTGCTGCGTCACCTTATTATTGGGCCAGGCCCATGTAATTTCGAAATACTTGAGTATAGGCTGTTTTTAGAGTCCGTATGTGTGGGGAAACAAGAGATAGGGTTGGTTTCGGACCCCTACCCCCAGGGCCACGAAATTCCCCCCTCTTCCTCCAGATATACAACCCTTAGGGCGTCGTTTAGACTTTGGGTTTTGTTTAGATTAAAAGTTCGCCATAGCTGCAACTTCGCGTACTTCGTTTGTGTTCAACGACCAGACAAAGGCGTCACAGAACCCCACCTTGATCAATAAAGCTTTCATCTTATATTCGCAATATCCAGAGTTGCAATCTCAGTTTCTTGCTTGTTCTTCGTTTGCTCGCAGGAAACAGACCCTCGTGGTCAGGTTGCTCGTGCTCCGGCGTGGTCAATAACCTCTCGGAGTTGGTTTAGCGATTGCTAAGGCGCGACGTCATCGCACGTTCGTAGTCGGATCGTCAAAGTCGTCTTCCACCAAAGCGATATCCATCATCTCATCGAAAGACGGGACACCTTTGCCTCTATCAATTTGACATTTGAGATTTTGAGTTTGCGGTTTTTCCGTTTCCTATGGTGTTTCGGCTACTTAGGGACGAGTCTCCATCATCTTGGTATCTACATCAAGAACACCGCCACTCATCATCGCCAAGGACGGTAACCTCGACGACACCATTGTATATTCCCCTTGCAATTGCATTGTTAACCCCTAGCCCATTTTGCGTCACTTGCCTATTGAGACTAGCCATTTGAGTATTGCCGGCAACGTTACTTGTGCACATTAGTGATCCACACCATACATTGCATACATACCATATCATATTGGTATCATCATATCATATCTTGTGTCACAAGATTGTTCCCGCATATACACAATTGTTATCTTGGTTTGTGCATTTTGCAAAGTGGCCATACAAAAAAAGAATAAGCTTTTAAGCAAAAGAGAAGAGAAAAGAAGCTTGTAAGCAAGTGCCATAGCATCATACCACATTGCATATAAGACTGTCATATCCGATCATCTTGGATCATCTTGAGAGAAACACAGGGAACCATACATACATAGCATACTTGGGATAGAAGTTTATCCATTTTGCATATCATAGGTTGTGCACAAGTGTCGTATCCGCCTATTGAGCAATCGTGCTAGCGTCTCTCTTGAGTTGTGCAACACGAGCGTTTTCTGTGGACTCCACATTTTGTGCTCATTCCTTGGTTGCACGACCCCATTTATCTATCCGTGTGTGTGTTTCCGTGTGCCATTCTTTGCTGTTGGTCTACTTGTTTCACTTGTGAATTTGTGAATCTCTTTCAACATTATTGACTCTTGCTAACATTTTGCATCAAATTTTTGTGCCACTATCCTCACCAAGCTCCACCATAAGCCTTATTTGTGTAGGTGTGAGAAACCGACAAGAATTGGTACCAATTGTGCTATTTCCTTGTTACACATTGAGTGATCATTGATCCATCTTCAACATCGGTCAAGGTACATCTGGTATAAGTTCTTCTCTTTCTCCCACTCATATTTGCTCGAGTCTTGTGATGGATAGGCAAGGCATTTCATCTCCGGTCTTCGACAACAACGACGGTGCGAACAACTACATCACCAAAGCGTCCATCTTCGATCTACAACGACAAATGCAAGGAACACAATCTACCTTGCAAGAGCGACTCGACAACCTCGCCATCGACATACACCACTCCGAAGCAAGGAAAAGGGACTACATCGACACCAAGTTGGGCGAGCTAAAGGATCAACTACGCGACATGGTGGCCGACTACAAGTCTTCTTCCCCTTCATCATCCTCAAGGCGGCGGCGAGCAAGTCGATCATCTTCGGAGCGCAAACAAGATGCAAGCGCAAGTCGTCCACGTCCACATCTCCATGGCGACCATCGCCAACATCGTCATGAAGGGCAAGTCACCTCCAAGCATCATGTGCACGACGACGACGAACGACATCTACTACGAGCTCAAGTACGACAACGACATCATCAACATGAAGATGCTCAACAAGCGCAAATGCACAAGTCCCAACGAGCTCTACTTCACGCCAAGTCCAAGCTTCATGAGCATAAGAGAAGACCGCGAGACGAGCACCACCAAGACGGAGCTACGGCTATAACAACCACTTCGGCATCTTCGCCAAGTGCTATGAAGGCATCTTCGCCTTTGGACGTACGACATCTTCGCCTACTTCCCATGAGTTCGCCTACATCGACATCTTCAACAACAAGGCGACCACCTACGAGCAAGGGTGACACTTCCATCTTCGGAAGCCCCTCAAAGAAGTTGGCCGAGCATGGGAAATTCCCTTCGGTCATGGAGACGAGCTACGAGGTGCCACATCATATGGGCCTCCAACAACAAGACGACGACAAGAAGGTTGAGCATGGGACTATCCCTTCAACCAAGGCGGCGATAGGAGTTGAGCATGGAGACATTTGCACCAACATCTCTCCGTCACCCACATATCATGAGACGACCCAATTGCCATGTGAGGAGAGCCACCCAACCATGAGTGACATGAGTGACTCCACCATATATGACATTGAATGCATTTCCTATGAGAGAATGAGTGTGACCACCACTAGCCCCACACATGAGAGCATGCCACACATCCTATGTGAGGTTGAGTGCCATTTGAGTGACTCCACCAACCATATGAGTGAGAGCATCTTACCGGGAGTGAGTGAGCCACAACACTTAGTGAGTGAGGTAGTTGACACGGCATGTGAGGCCACTATGATTTCTAACGACTTACCCTCTACTCTGAGTGTGTTTTCTTCTTTGGTGCTAGGTCTCCAACATGACGACATGCCTATCCTCGACGAGTCCATACCTCCAATGGAGACGACGATGGCCATGGTGGACAATGATGAACCCCCCACATGGTACCATCTAGTTGCAACCTCACCTACAACACATGAGCTACGCTCCAAAGG
Organism: Triticum aestivum; assembly: GCF_018294505.1. NCBI lineage: Eukaryota > Viridiplantae > Streptophyta > Magnoliopsida > Poales > Poaceae > Triticum > Triticum aestivum. The sequence continues at coordinate 261,429,769 of NC_057799.1, read as the reverse complement.
TAACATAGGTGATGGTGCTTCTCTTGTCCCACTAGTGGACTATCTCACCAATGATTGTTTGCATGATGATGACACACCTATTACCATGCTTCATGCTAGTGCGACTTCTTCATTTCATGACTTACCCATTTATGATGAATATGATGATGAGCATGTTGAGTTGCCTAGTTGTGATGCTATGCTCCATAGGATATCTTGTGAAAATTCTATTGGTCACTTCATGTTTGACAATCCTTTGAACTTGTCATATGCTATGAGTGAGATCTCCCATATTGTTTCATTTCAATCTCAACATAGTGACTATGCATGCCCCATTAAAATACATCCCATTTGCACTTATGGCATAGATGACGAAATGATGGTCATTGGCTTTTGTTTTTCATGTGATTATATTGCCATGCTTCCTTTACATGATTTACGCAATTCATCTACTATGCCATGCCATGATCAAATTGCTCCGAATATGCATTGTTTTGGATTTTGTCAATATTCTCCATGTGATGTTTCTACAAATGCTCATGAGGAGACTCCCATAGTTTCCTCATACATATTAGGAGATCTTGATGCATTCCATACTTTGCATGATTCCCATAATTGTTTGCACCATATGCATTCCATTCATAACAATGCTCTAGATATCACTAGTGATGCATTACACAATTTGAGTCTCCATTATGCTATACATAATAACAAACCTCTCATGATGGATGACATGTTTCTATATCACGCATCTCATTTATTTGAGCATTGGATATTTTGTGCTAACCGACACAAGCACGTATGCATCATGATGGATGATGTGTACATCTACCACGCACACACAATTTTCCCTTTGTCTTTGTTTTGTGTAGGTACTTATGAACACTCGTCAACCTCACAATCCCATGAGTTGACGAAACGAGCTCTTGAGAGCAAAGATGACTTGGGATCCCGTGGATTGTCCTTCCCACCATTCCCTTCGCGCAACGACTTCGCGCATTCCTTTTACTTGGCTCTCACACGGCTTTGGGCTATATATCACTTGTTACGTTATGTCCATTTTCCCGTGTTCACTTTGCATGTTATGCCTCTTTCTATGATTTTGCCATGCAATCGTGACCCTTGCTTGCATCTACCCATGATTCACCATTATGCTACTCCTATGTGTATTTGCATGTTTGGAGGAGATCCTTGTTGATATTGCCATGTTTATCATGTGCCTCATGCTATTGTCAATTCTTGTGTTGGGAGAGTCATGATGTTCCATTGCTATTTACATAGGACTTCTTGCCAATCATTGATGATATATTGCTCATATCTTGCTTTCATGCTTTTGATATGTCTTGTGAATTATTTATGCCCACTATTTGCACACATGACATGCTTGCCATGATTCCTTCTAGTATGTTGCATCTTCACACTTCTAGCTTGTTTGACTTGATCAATATGATTGCTTGCTTTGTTGCATCACCCATGTTCCATTCTTACTCGCTTTCTTGGGTTGATGACATATATATTCATGCCTCTCACTTGATTTGTCTTGATCATTGTCTCTTGTCGCCATTAGTTGCATCTCTCATATCACCTTGTATTGAGTGCCAACTTGCTATGCTTATTGATCGTGGAGACTTGGACATGTTACTTGTGCAGCATGCTTGTTTCATTGAGCCTATTGTATTTGGTTGTTCTCGCATCATACGCCTCCATACCATGAACTACACCGTTGTACTTTCTTATGTTGAGCATGATGCATACTTGATAGAGGCGAGGGTGTCCCGATCTTTCGATGAGATGATAACTATCGATTTGGTGGAGACGACTTTGACGATCCGACTACAAACGTGCACGACGTTGCGCCTTATCAATCGCTAAACCAATCTCCTGAGGTTACTGACGATGCCGGAAGCACGATCAGCCTGACCACGAAGGTCTATTCCTGCAAGCAATCTAAGAACGAGCAAGAATATGATAATGCAATCTGAATATTGCGATTATATATGAAGTATTGATAGTGGTGGGAATCCGTAAGCGGTCTTGGTCTGGTCGTTGGACACAAACGAAGTACACGAAGTTGCAATGGCTAACTTTTAACTAAACAAATTCCAAGGAAAAAGCTACTAGATGGATCTACTTATATAGGAGCAAGGGGTGGCGGCCAAGGAGGTGGGAGGACGTCCCAAGGCAGCCTAAAACCAACCCTAGGTCGTACAAGGCTCATGGGCCCAAGTGGAGGTGATGCAACACCTTTGGACTTGTAGTTTGACTCGGATTCTGGTGCAACGTCAGATTGTTTCGACCATAACTCAATGCTCCGGACGAATTTAAAGGTGAATCCAATTGGGTTGGAAAGAGCACGAAATCTAGTTTCCAACAAAAAAAGAATCACCCAATTCGGAGTCCGTATGAAAAAGTTGTTGGCGTTTTGAGTCAGGTATGTCTGTGCAGTCCGAATCTGAATCCAGAACGTGAGAGACTTGGACTCTATCTTCTCTTGGCCCAAAAGTGCGTGAGAGGACTTTTTGAACAGAACCTAAACTTCTCCTTTTGCCTTATCTTCATATGTGGATTGTACAAATGTCCCATACACCTGCAATTAAACAAAACACAAAAGTGTGTGAAGTATTTTTGTTCTGAATAACATAAATAGATTATTGAATAGTTTGCACTAGAAATCACCTGACAAATATGCATGTATGCAATATTTTTGGTCGTATCCAAGGTAGTCATGTCCTCATCATCCTCCCCTTCTTGAAAACAAAGCCGTCCTCGGCGTTGCTTAATCTGAAATGTGGCTAACAAAAGAGACAAGGTGTACATGTTGTATATGTATATGTCATCCATTTTTACTTCCTGTGGATTTTGCACATATGACACATGTATACATGAGTAACTTTCATAGTTAATAAAATATAAAGCCAAAATATTATCACAAGAAGTAGAAGGCATGAAAGTATTGCAACTCAGTTTGCACATATAAGTGAAGCTCTTATTCATATGAAAAGATTGACAATATTCATCATTAAACCATCCCAACATTGATGAACCATCACCAAGATTAGAGGTCATATCAAAATGATTAAACATTGGCACAATTATTTTCAAACATATTTGATCCAAATCTGATTTATTCCCTGATTCACTTGATTCTTTTGCATCGATAGTTAATTCAATGGGCTCACTCAAAATTGTTTGATCACATGGCAAAGTCAAATCATAAACATAGTCCTCTAAGGTAGCTGGTGTGATCAAAGTAGTGGGTAGCTCACCGCATGGTGTACTTAAATTGACAAGACATTCATCATACTCATGTGGAAGTGGAAGATTAGTACCTTTGTCATTACCTCTTATGATCAACTCAGATGAGGTAGGCACTCTCGGTGATGATGTGTCACATGGTGGAGGTGATGTAGTCCTCACAACAACGGATGTGGTTGTCATAGTATGCTTAGTAGTTGAAGGGACAACCGTATCAACTCTTGGAATGTGCATCTCGCGCTTGTTCTCCTTGTGCGCAACACGTCGTTTTATTTCCTGTTCCGCTTTGCAAGCAAGATGAAACAAATGGTCCATAGGATAACACTCTTCATGTATTAGTATCTCCTGAATGTCACGATTTAATCCTCCCCAAAATCTATCCATAAAATCTTCTTCACTTTCTTCTAAAGAGGAATGCAGCAAGGTAGTTTGTAAAGTATCATAATATTTCGTTACGGTGTCACTACCTTGTTTTAAATGTTGCAACTTTGTAATCATGTCACGAGTATAATAAGCGAGAACGAATGTATGTCGCATGGCAAGTTTCAAATCATCCCAAGTAGTAGGTATATCATTAGGGTGTAACCGACAATATTCACTCCACCAAACTACAGCATAACCAGTGAAAGAACCAACCGCAACCTTAACTTTTTTACGTACATCAAAATTATTGGAAGCAAATATATTATTTAGGTCAAACTCCCATTCAATATATAAAGCAGGTCTAAAACGGCCATTAAATGGTGGTATAGAAACATTAACCTGATCATGTGCATTTGGATGTTTGTGCACCTCTCGTGACGGTTGTGGTATTTGCATAGGTGATGGCACATCTCCCACGATCGACAAACCCCATGAATTGACTCTAGATCCTGTCATGATTAGTAGAAACAAGAAACAAAATTCAAGAATAATGTTCCTATGAACTACTAGGATGTGGTGGTAAAGCGCTCACAGTAAAGCAAATATCAATATCTTACAAGTTCTTACCAAGCAGCAGGTGGTGACAGGCAACCAGCGGTGTCAAATAACTCTGAAGATTGTGTAAAGCGATTGCCAGGGGAACGTACGTATACACGGTGTAGAAATATGTGGAGCTGGGTTGGCTATATATGGTAGCAAAAGATTAGCAATAATCAATTCAAAGATGCAATGTTGAATAAACGCTCAACGACGGTACTGTGCTGGTCCTAGGCTAGACCGGACTAGAGACGCGAGCCTAGAACACTAATGAGGTCACGGCGTAGCACAACTAGCATCAATGAAGGATACTAAGTAGCTCTGGACAGCAAGATATAAGTGAAGATCACAACGGCAGTAAAGATAATGATGAAAAACAACTGCCAAGCAGGATATACAACAACTCTCTCCAACTTTCCTCTTGAAAAGTTTGTGCCAATTTTCTGATAATTTTTTTCAAAGAATGCTACTAACTCAAGCTTTCCAATGCAAAAAGAATCACTCAATTCCGAGTTGATATGAGGAGTGAAAGAATTCTGAAACTGGCTTGAAAAACTGGAATAAGCTGTGTCCGCGAACTTCGGAGGGCAAAAAGACCTATTTAGAAGACGATTTTGAGGTGTCAAATATTGAACTTGTCTCTGCAACTATTTAGATGCGGCTCGTCGCTAGCTTTCATTTGAGTACTCGCGGAGTCAAAACGGACTTCGTATGAGGAAGGTATGCCTGTTTTACTAAACAGTGCACAAAACAGATTCCAATCCGAATTCAACTACGAGATTGAGTCTAGATAGATCCGAATTTTGTTTTTTTTCTTCTCTCTTTTTTTTCCTCACACTTTTTTTCTTTCTCTTTTTTTCTGACTTCTTTTTCTTTTTTTTCTCTATCTTTTTTTTCTCTCCCTCTTTCCAAGACAAACTAGATAAGATGCAGATTGGATCAAGCGAAGATGTGAACGACCTCAACTATGATTGTGACAATGAACTATGAGTAGCACATGGTGGAATTTGATGGATGGTGTGGTGGACAGCAGAAGGGATAACGATGCAGCGGTGACGTGACTAATGTGAACAGAACTCGAAACTCTAAAGGAACTAGACACTAAGACCAGCAACTCGACACGACGATGCAACCGATAATTCAATAATGCAAACAATGAATAGAAAATTGCAAAGGCTTAGACTGGCTTGGACAAAAGGATGAATAGATCTAACTTTTTTGTGGCTTTTTCTTGGACAATAGGTAAGAAAATAAATCTAATCTAGGGGAAACTGGAAATTCTCACCGAGCAACCTGAAAACTGATACCACTTGATAGAGGCGAGGGTGTCCCGATCTTTCGATGAGATGATAACTATCGATTTGGTGGAGACGACTTTGACGATCCGACTACAAACGTGCACGACGTTGCGCCTTATCAATCGCTAAACCAATCTCCTGAGGTTACTGACGATGCCGGAAGCACGATCAGCCTGACCACGAAGGTCTATTCCTGCAAGCAATCTAAGAACGAGCAAGAATATGATAATGCAATCTGAATATTGCGATTATATATGAAGTATTGATAGTGGTGGGAATCCGTAAGCGGTCTTGGTCTGGTCGTTGGACACAAACGAAGTACACGAAGTTGCAATGGCTAACTTTTAACTAAACAAATTCCAAGGAAAAAGCTACTAGATGGATCTACTTATATAGGAGCAAGGGGTGGCGGCCAAGGAGGTGGGAGGACGTCCCAAGGCAGCCTAAAACCAACCCTAGGTCGTACAAGGCTCATGGGCCCAAGTGGAGGTGATGCAACACCTTTGGACTTGTAGTTTGACTCGGATTCTGGTGCAACGTCAGATTGTTTCGACCATAACTCAATGCTCCGGACGAATTTAAAGGTGAATCCAATTGGGTTGGAAAGAGCACGAAATCTAGTTTCCAACAAAAAAAGAATCACCCAATTCGGAGTCCGTATGAAAAAGTTGTTGGCGTTTTGAGTCAGGTATGTCTGTGCAGTCCGAATCTGAATCCAGAACGTGAGAGACTTGGACTCTATCTTCTCTTGGCCCAAAAGTGCGTGAGAGGACTTTTTGAACAGAACCTAAACTTCTCCTTTTGCCTTATCTTCATATGTGGATTGTACAAATGTCCCATACACCTGCAATTAAACAAAACACAAAAGTGTGTGAAGTATTTTTGTTCTGAATAACATAAATAGATTATTGAATAGTTTGCACTAGAAATCACCTGACAAATATGCATGTATGCAATATTTTTGGTCGTATCCAAGGTAGTCATGTCCTCATCAATACTCTTGTTGGGTATCTTACCACACGAATGCTAGGTTTTGCATTTACGCTAACCTCATTTGTTTTTCTGAGTGTTTGTCATGTTCTTTCGTTTTGAAGGATTCACAAGGTGGTACGATCATGAAACATTTTGGTTATGAGAAGGCATACATGATGCGCAACTCCATCACCCTTGAGAAACTACTAAAGGTGAACTCATTCCCTTTGAGCCATCTCAAATATGCATATTGGATGGGCCATACTTTCATTGTTGTTTCCTTCTTCTTGTCTACATGATACATATATTGGATGGATGATAGAGGCAAAGGTGTCCCGTCTTTCGATGAGATGATGGATATCGCTTTGGTGGAAGTCGACTTTGACGATTCGACTACGAACGTGCGATGACGTCGCGCCTTAGCAATCGCTAAACCAACTCCGAGAGGTTATTGACCACCCCGGAGCACGATCAACCTGACCACGAGGGTCTGTTTCCTGCGAGCAAACGAAGAACAAGCAAGAAACTGAGATTGCAATCTGGATATTGCGAATATAAGATGAAAGCTTAATTGATCAAGGTGGGGTTCTGTGACGCCTTTGTCTGGTCGTTGAACACAAACGAAGTACGCGAAGTTGCAGCTATGGCGAACTTTTAATCTAAACAAAACCCAAAGTCTAAACGACGTCCTAAGGGCTGTATATATGGAGGAAGAGGGGGGAATTCCGTGGCCCTTGGGGAAGGGGTCCAAAACCAACCCTATCTCTTGTTTCCCCAGACATACGGACTCTAAAAATAGCCTATACTCAAGTATTTCGAAATTACATGGGCCTGGCCCAATAATAAGGTGACGCAGCACCTAGAATAGCCTCTGGACGAAAGTTATGAAGTAGCATCTTGTATATTTCGTCCAAGGCTTCATGCACGCATTATGGTGGCTTCAATGTCCTGAAATCATCACTTCTAACTCCGTTCTTGTCCCCCATGCGCATGCCATCATCTCCATGCTTGTTCTTGCTCCAATGTTCATCCTTCTCAAAGCTAGGCCCTTCATTTGTAAGCAAAACAAATGTATCCAATTTAGGCAGCATCATATTCTCATGAACACTAGAATCATTACCAAGAAACGAAAGTACCTAGTAATTTAATTGGCGTGCGCGAGCTCTAGTAATTGGTCCAGTATGTATAGTAGCAGGGGCTGTGGGTGTAACAATGGTATTGATGTCCTCATCAGGGATAGCATATTTGTTGTCGTGGATAGATTCTCGAAAATGGCACACTTTATACCATGTCATAAAATCGATGATGTTGTTAATGCTGCTGGTTTGTTCTTTCGTGAAATTATTCGCTTGCATGGTGTGCCAAATACTGTTGTTTCAGATCGTGATACTAAATTTCTTAGCCACTTTTGGAGATGTTTATGGGCTAAGTTGGGGACTAAACTGCTTTTTAGTACTACTTGTCACCCCCAAACTGATGGACAAACTGAAGTAGTCAATAGAACGTTGTCTACTATGCTTAGGGCTGTTTTGAAGAATAATAAGAAAATGTGGGAAGAATGCTTGCCTCATATTGAATTTGCTTATAATCGTTCATTGCATTCTACTACTAAGATGTGCCCTTTTGAAATTGTGTATGGTTTCCTACCTCGTGCACCAATTGATTTGTTGCCTCTTCCATCTTCGGAGAAGGTTAATTTTGATGCTAAAGAACGTGTTGAATTGATTTTAAAAATGCATGAGTTAACTAAGGAAAATATTGAGCGTATGAATGCTAAATATAAACTTGCTGGAGATAAGGGTAGAAAACATGTTGTGTTTGCACCTGGAGATCTTGTTTGGTTACATTTGCGTAAGGATAGATTTCCTAATTTGCGCAAATCAAAGCTAATGCCACGTGTTGATGGTCCTTTAAGGTGTTAGAGAAAATAAATGATAATGCATATAAACTTGAGCTACCTGTAGATTTTGGGGTTAATCCCACTTTTAACATTGCAGATTTGAAGCCTTATTTGGGTGAGGAAGATGAGCTCCCGACGAGGACGACTTCATTTCAAGAAGGGGAGGATGATTAGGACATCAATACCATTGTTACACCCATAGCCCCTACTGTTACATATAATGGACCAATTACTAGAGCTCGCGCACGCCAATTAAATTACCAGGTACTTTCGTTTCTTGGTAATGATTCTAATGTTCATGAGAATATGATGCTGCCTAAATTGGATACTTTTGTTTTGCTTACAAATGAAGGGCCTAGCTTGGAGAAGGATGAACATTGGAGCAAGAACAAGCATGGAGTTGATGGCATGCGCAAGGGGAACAAGAACGGAGTTACAAGTGATGATTTCAGGACTTTGAAGCCACCATAAGGAGTGAATGAAGCCTTGGACGAAATATACAAGATGCCACTTCATAAATTTCGTCCAGAGCTATTATAGGTGCTGCGTCACCTTATTATTGGGCCAGGCCCATGTATTTCGAAATACATTAGTATAGGCTGTTTTTAGAGTCCGTATGTGTGGGGAAACAAGGGACAGGGTTGGTTTCGGACCCCTTCCCCAAGGGCCAATAAATTCCCCCTCTCTTCCTCCATATATACAGCCCTTAGGGCACCGTTTAGACTTTGGGTTTTGTTTAGCTTAAAAGTTCGCCATAGCCGCAACTTCGCGTACTTCGTTTGTGTTCAACGACCAAAGAAAGGCGTCACAGAACCCCACCTTGATCAATAAAGGTTTCCTCTTATATTCGCAATATCCAGATTGCAATCTTAGTTTCTTGCTTGTTCTTCGTTTGCCTGCAGGAAACAGACCTTCGTGGTCAGGTTGATCGTGCTCCGGTGTGGTCAATAACCTCTCGGAGTTGGTTTAGCGATTGCTAAGGCGCGACGTCCTCGCACGTTCGTAGTCGGATCGTCAAAGTCGACTTCCTCCAAACGATAGCCACCATCTCATCGAAAGACGGGACACCTTTGCCTCTATCAGAACTAGAATAGTAGTTGTTGTTGTCACCCAATGCATCCTCCTGTAACTGTCTCTCAAAGGTACAAGCACGAACATACATACCAGTAATGCAACGTGGAATATACTGAAATCGTGCCTGAATATCATGGTTCAAACCACCAAAAAATCTATTCATTGTATCATCCTCAGATTCTTCTATGTCACAATGATGCATATAAGATTTGAACTCTTGGTAGTAAGCATGAACAGTGTTGTTGCCTTGTTTAAGTTGTTCAAATTTGCGAAGCAATTCACGATGATAGTAAGGAGGGAAAAATTGTTGTCTCATTACATCTTTCAAATCTTTCCAAGTTGTGGGTTGGTTATCAATGTTTTTCTTACAATGCACACTCCACCAAACAGAATCAAAACCAGTAAATGCTCTAGTGGCAACTCGTACTTGCTCAAGTTCAAAAAAGTCATGGTGACTAAAAACTTGTTCTACTTCAAGCTCCCAAGCTAGATAAATAGCAGGATTAAATCTACCCTCAAAAAACGGTAAAGAGATAACCTGTCCATGTGCTTGTGTGTATTGTCCCAACTCTCATGATGGTGAAGATGTGACCGTCGTCCAAGAACGTCTATCTCCGGAACCTGTCATGATTAGTAGAAACAAGAAACAAAATTCGAGAATAATGTTCCTATGAACTACTAGGATGTGGTTGTAAAGTGCTCACAGTAAAGCAAATATGAATATCTTACAAGTTCTTACCAAGCAGCAGGTAGTGACAGGCAACCAGCGGTGTCAAATAACTCTGAAGGTTGTGTAAAGCGATTGCCAGGGGAACGTACGTATACACGGTGCAGAAATATGTGGAGCTAGGTTGGCTATATATGGTAGCAAAATATTAGCAATAATCAATTCAGAGATGCAATGTTGAATAAACGCTCAACGACGGTACTGTGCTGGTCCTAGGCTAGACCGGACTAGAGACGCGAGCCTAGAACACTAATGAGGTCACGGCGTAGCACAACTAGCATCAATGAAGGATACTAAGTAGCTCTGGACAGCAAGATATAAGTGAAGATCACAGCGGCAGTAAAGATAATGATGAAAAACAACTGCCAAGCAGGATATACAACAACTCTCTCTCCAACTTTCCTCTTGAAAAGTTTGAGCCAATTTTCTGATAAATTTTGTCAAAGAATGCTACTAACTCAAGCTTTCCAATGAAAAAGAATCACTCAATTCCGAGTTGATATGAGGAGTCAAAGAATTCTGAAACTGGCTTGAAAAACTGGAATAAGCTATGTCCGCGAACTTCGGAGGGCAAAATGACCATTTAGAAGACGGTTTTGAGGTGTCAAATATTGAACTAGTCTCTGCAACTATTTAGATGCGGCTCGTCGCTAGCTTTCATTTGAGTACTCGCGGAGCCAAAACAGACTTCGTATGAGGAAGTTATGCATGTTTTACTGAACAGTGCACAAAACAGATTCCAATCCGAATTCAACTACGGGATTGAGTCTAGATAGATCCGAATTTTGTTCTTTTTCCTTCTCTTTTTTTCCTCACACTTTTTTCTTTTTATTTCTCTTTTTTTTCTCTGACTTCTTTTTCTTTTTTCTCTTTTTTCTGTCTTTTTTTTCTCTCCCTCTTTCCAAGACAAACTAGATAAGATGCAGATTGGATCAAGCGAAGATGTGAACGACCTCAACTATGATTGTGACAATGAACTATGGGTAGCACGTGGTGGAAATTGATGGATGGTATGGTGGACAGCGGAAGGGATAACGATGCAGCGGCGACGTGACTAATGTGAACAGAACTCGAAACTCTAAACGAACTAGACCCTAAGACCAGCAACTCGACACGACATCCATTGTTGTGAGGACTACATCACCTCCACCATGTGACACATCATCGCCGAGAGTGCCTACATCATCTGAGTTGATCATAAGAGGTAATGACAAAGGTACTACTCTTCCACCTCCACATGAGTATGATGAATGTCTTGTCAATTTAAGTCCACCATGCGGTGAGCTACCCACTACTTTGATCACACCAGCTACTTTAGAGGACTACGTTGTTGATTTGACTTTGCCATGTGATCAAACAATTTTGAGTGAACCCATTGAATTAACTATCGATGCAAAAGAATCAAGTGAATCAGGGAATAAATCAGATTTGAATCAAATATGTTTGAAAATAATTGTGCCAGTGTTTAATCATTTTGATATGACCTCTAATCTTGGTGATGGTTCATCAATGTTGGGATGGTTTAATGATAAGCATTGTCAATCTTTTGATATGAATAAGAGTTTCACTTATATGTGCAAACTGAGTTGCAATATTTTCATGCCTTTGACTTCTTGTGAAAATATATTGGCTTTACATTTCATGACTTTTGAAGGGTGCTCTTGTATAACTGTGTCACATGTGCACCAAATGAGATCAGTAAAAACGGATGACATATACATATACAACGTGTACACCTTGTCTCTTTTGTTAGCCAGATTTCAGATTAAGCAACGCCGAGGACGGCTTTGTTTTCAAGAAGGGGAGGATGATGAGGACATGACTACCTTGGATACGACCAAAAATATTGCATACATGCATATTTGTCAGGTGATCTCTAGTGCAAACTATTCAATAATCTATTTGTGTTATCCAGAACAAAAATACTTCACACACTTTTGTGTTTTGTCTAATTGCAGTGTATGGGACATTTGTACAATCCACATATGAAGATAAGTCAAAAGGAGAAGTTTAGGTTCTGTTCAAAAAGTCCTCTCACGTCACTTTTGGGCCAAGAGAAGATAGAGTCCAAGTCTCTCACGTTCTGGATTCAGATTCGGACTGCAAAGACATACCTGAATCAAAACGCCAACGACGTTTTCATACGGACTCCGAATTGGGTGATTCTTTTTTTTGTTGGAAAGTAGATTTCGTCCTCTTTCCAACCCAATTGGATTCACCTTTAAATTCGTCCGGAGCGTTGAGAAATGGACGAAACAATCTGACGCAGCAGCAGAATCCGAGTCAAACAACAAGTCCAAAGGTGTTGCATCACCTCCACTTGGGCCCATGAGCCTTGTACGACCTAGGGTTGGTTTTAGGCTGCCTTGGGACGTCCTCCCATATAAGTAGATCCATCTAGTAGCTTTTTCCTTGGGATTTGTTTAGTTAAAATTTAGCCATTGCAACTTCGTGTACTTCGTTTGTGTCCAATGACCAGACCAAGACCGCTTACGGATCCCCACCTTTATGAATACTTCATATATATTCGCAATATTCATATTGGATTATCATATTCTTGCTTGTTCTTCGATTGCGTGCAGGAATAGACCTTCGTGGTCAGGCTGATCGTGCTTCTGGCATCGTCAGTAACCTCAGGAGATTGGTTTTGCGATTGCTAAGGCGCAACGTCGTGCACGTTTGTAGTTGGATCGTCAAAGTCGTCTCCACCAAATCGATAGTTATCATCTCCTCGAAAGATCGGGACACCCTCGCCTCTATCAAGGGGGGTCTTGAATCCAAGGGGATCTTCTCCGTAGAGGGGCCGCGGTCTCTCTCGTGGAGTAGATCCGATATGGATGAGCAAAGCTCTATCTCTAAATGAGCTAATCCTTTGCTAACCCTAACTAGGAGGAGGAGGGGGTCTATATATAGTGTTAGCCCACGAAGGGGTAAGTGAGAGGGGGGATACATGGGCCCTTGGCCCGTTCACTGTGCGCAGACAGGCGCCGGATGTCCGGGCTGGGGCCGGATGTCCGGCGGCTCACGAGGAGCCGGATGTCCGGGCCTCGGGCCGGATGTCCGGGCTGGAGTGGCTGATTCTTCTGCTCTCTGGATAGTGATGCGGAGCATCCGACGATCATCCCATGTACACTCGAGCCTACGCCATTGGACCTAAGGTGAACTCGCTCCTTTCCGAATATTCCCTTTCCGCATGCAAGACATGGATGCTACTTCAAGTGCGGATCTTGTTCATAGTCAGAAGACACCCGAAGCTGAACCAACTCAGCTCGGACATCCGGCCCCCAGGCCCGGACATCCGGCCCGTCGCGAGCCGCCGGACATCCGGCCCAGCTCCCGGAAATCCGGCGCCCCATCACAGAAGCTGGACCCTGCCAGCCCGGACATCCGGCCCCACCGCCGGACATCCGGCGTCTCGGGAAGGCCCGGACATTCGGTCCGTCACCCGGACATCCGGCCCCTCCTGCCTGCGTGCAGTGTATCCGGGCCGAAAGCCCATGTACCCATTCACCCTTAGACTATATATACTCCCCTTCCACCTACGTTTTAGGGTTAGCATTGGTTTAGCTCATTTGTGAGATAGAGCATTGCTCATCCATTACGGATCTACTCCATGAGAGAGACCGTGGCCCCTCTACGGAGAAGATCCCCTTGGATTCAAGACCTCACGGAGAAGACCCCCCTCAAGACCTCCTTTCGGAGAAGAACCGGTTACCTATGTATCGTCCCTTGTTGGATTTGGATCGTGTATCTCTTTGTGTTTCGAGGATCTAGCACATGTGTGATTGTTCTTGTTGGTTTGAGTGATTCTCTCGTGTCTTCTCCTCGTGTTTCCCCTTGTGTTCTTCGTAGGGATCCGCTCCTTTCGTGAAAGATCGGCCATCTAGGGTTCCACCCTACATCATCTTGGTATCATGAGCCACGTTGATCACGATTTCGGAGCCTCCCCGTTGTGTTTTCTAGCCTAGTTTTGTTGATTTTGTCCCAAATTCGAAAAATCCCCACCAAAAATAGCCCCAATTTTTTTTGTGATTTGTTGGTTTGATGATGTTTTGTTGAATTTGATCTGTGGATTTGCTTTGTTACTTGTGGATCTAGCTTTCCCCTAATTTTTCCCACTTTCCATCAACGAAATCTCTCCAATTTTGCCCTTGAAATCATCAATTTCCGCCCCCAAAATCGAGTTCATCCTCGGATTTGGAGCCCGGACATCCGGCCCGTAGCCCCGGACATCTGGCCCCCCGGACATCCGGCCCGTGGCCCGGACATCCGGCTCCTGGAGCGCATTTTCGCGCGCGGTTCTGGACATCAGGTCCCGGAAATCCGGCCAAAGCCCCGGATGTCCGACCCCTGTACATTTCAGCTTTTCCGTTTCACCGTTTTGTGCATAACTTCCACATCCGGAGTCCGATTTTCGCGTTCTTTAGCTCGTTGAGTAGCTATTGACATCCTCTATCCCTCTAGATAGGTCCCATCACCATTTGACTCCATCAAATTTTTGGCACTTTGGCATCTTTGCCTAGGGCTTCCACCATAACTTCCGCATAACCACCACCGACTTCGGCAACCTCACCAATTTTGTTCCCCATAGCATTTGTGGTTGTTTGATGATAGAGTCAAAGGTGTCCCGTCTTTCGATGAGATGATGGATATCGCTTTGGTGGAAGTCGACTTTGACGATCCGACAATGATCGTGCGATGACGTCGCGCCTTAGCAATCGCTAAACCAACTCCGAGAGGTTATTGACCATGCCGGAGCACGATCAACCTGACCACGAGGGTCTATTTCCTGCGAGCAAACAAAGAACAAGCAAGAAACTGAGATTGCAATCTGGATATTGCGAATATAAGATGAAAGCTTTATTGATTAAGGTGGGGTTCTGTGACGCCTTTGTCTGGTTGTTGAACACAAACGAAGTACGCGAAGTTGCAGCTATGGCGAACTTTTAATCTAAACAAAACCCAAAGTCTAAACGACGCCCTAAGGGCTGTATATATGGAGGAAGAGGGGGGAATTTCGTGGCCCTTGGGGAAGGGGTCCGAAACCAACCCTATCTCTTGTTTCCCCACACATACGGACTCTAAAAATAGCCTATACTCAAGTATTTCGAAATTACATGGGCCTGGCCCAATAATAAGGTGACGCAGCACCTAGAATAGCCTCTGGATGAAAGTTATGAAGTAGCATCTTGTATATTTCGTCCAAGGCTTCATGCACGCATTATGGTGGCTTCAATATCCTGAAATCATCACTTGTAACTCCGTTCTTGTCCCCCATGCGCATGCCATCATCTCCATGCTTGTTCTTGCTCCAATGTTCATCCTTCTCAAGGCTAGGCCCTTCATTTGTAAGCAAAACAAATGTATCCAACTTAGGCAGCATCATATTCTCATGAACATTAGAATCATTACCAAGAAATGAAAGTACCTGGTAATTTAATTGGCGTGCGCGAGCTCTAGTAATTGGTCCAGTATGTATAGCAGCAGGGGCTGTGGGTGTAACAATGGTATTGATGTCCTCATCATTTGAGTTGTGATTCGAGTCTCCTAAGGTGTTTAGGCTACTTAGGGACGGTTGCTTCTTCATCAACCACCACCATAACTTCCGCATAGGCTTGCCCACCATACACTTCCTGATGTAGGGTGGAACCCTAGATGGCCAATCTTTCACGAAAGGAGCGGATCCCTACGAAGAACGTGATGAACACGAGGGAAACACGAGAGAAATCACTCAACCAACAAGAATAGATCACACATGCGCTAGATCGATGAACACAAAGGTAAGATACAAGATCCAAGTCCAACAAAGGACGATACAAAGGGTAACCGGTTCTTATCCGTGAGGAGGTCTTGATGGGGGTCTTCTCCGTGAGGAGGTCTTGAATCCAAGGGGATCTTCTCCGTAGAGGGGCCGCGGTCTCTCTCGTGGAGTAGATCCGTAATGGATGAGCAATGCTCTATCTCACAAATGAGCTAAACCAATGCTAACCCTAGAAAGATGGAGGAGAAGGAGTATATATAGTATAGGGGGTCGAAGGGGTACACGGGCCTCGGCCCTTACTGTGCGCAGACAGGGGTGGCCGGATGTCCGGGCGACGGGCCGGATGTCCGGGGCTTCAGGAGGGGCCGCATGTCCGGGCTGGGGGGCCGGACGTCCGGGCTGGAGGGCAAAACTTCTGGATGTTCTGTAGCGTGGCGCCGGATGTCCGGGCTTTTGGCCGGATTTCCGGGCTGGGGCCGGATGTCCGGGCTGGACGCCGGATGTCCGGGCCCTGTAGGCTTGGGCGTCTGGGCTGCTGCTGCTGTGGTTGCTCCAGGGGCCGGATGTCCGGGGACTTGGCCGGTTGTCCGGGGCCTGGAAGGTGAACTTGCCCGTTTCCGTTGGTTCTCTTCATCCGTGAACTTGGCGGCTTGTCCGTCTTCACGTGCATCCTCGGGAAGCTCCTCTTGACACCTAATCATGCATAGCATATCGGACTTAGGTAGTAGCCATGTCTCGAGTGGATCATATGTGATATCACTAAGGAAGGAAGTCACCTCGTTCTCGAGAGCTCTAGCTCGTGCTCGTGTCATAGGTCCTCTTGGCTCTTGATGAGACGATGGTAGGTCCATGGGGATGACCGTAGGATGCTCCGCATCATCTCCCCTCCCTTGGGAAAGATCCGACCTCGGATCGAAATCCTCATCACCATGGTACGGGGATAGATCTTTGATGTTGAAGATGTCGCTCACGGAGTACTTGTCGCGTGGGATGTCGATCTTGTATGTGTTGTTGTTGTAGCATGCAAGCACCTTGAAGGGTCCATCCGCTCGGGGTAGTAGCTTGGACTTGCGTTCCTTGGGGAAGCGATCCTTGCGAAGGTGTAGCCACACAAGATCTCCAACATTGAACATCATGGGTTGCTTGTTGACGTTGAGCTTGGCCGCGAGTCGTTGTACTTGGCGCTCGATGGTGTTTCTTGTATCTTCGTGCATCTTCTTGAGGAAGTTGACTCGGGCACTCGCGTCCATGTTTGTGCGCTCTTGTAGCGGTAGAGGTAGAATGTCCAATGGAGACAATGGGTTGAAGCCATAGACGACCTCGAAGGGGGACTTGCCGGTAGTCGAATGTCTTGCATGATTGTAGGCGTACTCGGCGATGGGTAGGCACTCCTCCCACTCCTTGATGTTCTTCTTTATCAACACGCGTAGTAGAGTGGAGAGCGTGCGGTTGGTCACCTCCGTTTGGCCGTCGGTTTGTGGATGGTATGCCGAAGAGAACAAAATCTTGATTCCGAGCTTGGCGCACAATGTCTTCCAAAAGTAACTCAAGAACTTGACGTCGCGGTCCGAGACAATCGTCTTTGGCACTCCATGAAGGCGCAAGATTTCCCTACAAAACAAATTTGCAACATGTGAAGCATCGTCTATCTTGTTGCAAGGAATGAAATGTGCCATATAGGAGAATCGGTCCACAACAACAAAAACGGAATCCTTGCCATTTCAAGTTCTAGGCAAACCAAGCACAAAGTCCATGCTAATGTCTTCCCATGGGTCATATGGAATTGGAAGTGGCATATAGAGGCCATGAGATTGAGCTTTGGACTTAGCTTTGCGACATGTAGAGCATCGGTTGGTGAAGCGATTGACGTCGCGGAACATCTTGGGCCAAAAGTAGTTCTTGGAGAGCGTAGCAAATGTCTTGTCGTGTCCAAAGTGTCCCATGAGTCCGCCTCCATGAGATTCCTGCAAAAGCAACAAGCGAAGAGAGGACTCGGGGATGCAAAGTTTGTTAGCTCTCATAAGATATCCATCTTTGATGTAGTATCGATCCCAAGATGTATGCGTCAAACACTTGGTATAAGGAATAGAAAATGTAGGATCATGCTCATACAAGTCTTTTATATGCTCAAAGCCAATGACATTTAACTCAAGTTGATTAACAAGCATGCATATACGGGAAAGTGCATCCGCCACAACATTTTCCTTACCTTTAATATACTTGATGACATAAGGAAACGACTCAATGAACTCACTCCATTTAGCATGACGCTTGTTCAACCTAGTTTGACCCTTAAGATATTTAAGCGTTTCATGGTCGGTATGGATATTGAACTCATGAGGGCGTAGGTAATGTTCCCATTCATACAAAACTCGCACCAAAGCATATAGCTCTTTGTCATAGATAGGGTAATTGAGTTGTGCTCCGTAGAGTTTCTCACTAAAATAAGCAATTGGGCACTTCTCTTGCGTTAACACACCTCCTATGCCATTACCACTAGCATCGCAACGAATTTCGAAAGGTTTGTCTAAGTTGGGTAATGCAAGCACGGGAGCATGAGTAAGCAAATTCTTAAGCTCATTGAAAGCGATATCTTGAGATGTTCCCCAAACAAACGGTGCATTTTTCTTACTCAGAGCATGCAAAGGTGAAGCAATGGTGCTAAAATCCTTCACAAATCTGCGATAGAAACCGGCTAAACCCAGAAAACTACGCACTTGTTGCAAATTGGTTGGTTGGGGCCAAGTTTTAATAGCATTGATCTTAGATTCATCAACATGAACACCCTTAGAAGATACTACGAAACCCAAGAAAACAAGCTTATCAACACCAAATAGGCATTTTTCCATATTAGCATCAAGTTGCTCTTTTCGAAGGGTTTGTAGCACGGTGCGAAGGTGGGTGACATGCTCTTTGAGAGATTTGCTAAACACAAGGATATCATCAAAGTAGACAACAACAAATTCACCGATGTAAGGGCGAAACACGTAATGCATAAGACGCATGAAAGTACCGGGTGCTTCCGATAAACCCATAGGCATGACTAACCACTCATATAGACCAAACTTTGTTTTGAAAGCGGTTTTCCATTCATCACCCTCTTGTATGCGGATTTGATAGTAACCACTTTTAAGATCAATTTTGGAAAAGATAGTGGCACCGCAAAGTTCATCAAGCATATCATTGAGGCGTGGAATGGGATACCTATAACGAACGGTGATAGCATTGATAGGTCTACAATCAGAACACATACGAAAGCTACCGTCTCGTTTTGGCACAAGAATGACCGGTACGGCACAAGGACTCAAACTTTCACGCACATGTCCATGGTCTATGAGATGCTTTACTTGCCTTTTAATTTCTTTGGTTTCTTCGGGGTTGACGCGGTAGGGCGCTTTGTTTGGAAGCAGCGCTCCGGGGATGAGATCAATTCGGTGCTCAATGCCTCGTAGTGGAGGTAGACCCGGAGGTAGCTCATCGGGGAAAACATCTTGGAATTCCTGCAATAAAGAAGATAACACCAAAGGTAGATCGTGAGAGTTGTTAGTTTTTGGTGCCTCATCCTTGCACAATAGGACATAGTGTAGGACACTTGATGGGTTAACACACTTCTCTCATCTCACGTTTGGTGGCAAATAGGACTAAGTTTTTCTTGTCGCTCATCGTGGAGGCACTCAATTTAGGCTTGTGGCGCTCACTCTCTTTTTGGTGGTTCACTCTCTCACTATTCTCTCCACGATGGGTGTTTTGCTTGTGGGCGAGCACTTGGCTTGGAGACATAGGACGTAGCACAAACTCTTTCCCTTTCATCTTGAAGCTATAGTGATTTGTACGCCCATTGTGAATGACACCTCGATCAAATTGCCATGGCCGTCCAAGAAGGAGGTGGCACACGGTCATCGGAAGGACATCACACTCCAAAGTGTCTTCATAGGCGCCGATCTTGAAAGAGACTTGTACTCTCTGCTCGACTTGTATGGTGCCGGTGTCGCTTAGCCATTGAACCTTGTAGGGGTGCGGGTGCTTCATCTTGACCAATGGGAGTTTGGAGCATAGTTCTTCACTTTCCAAGTTATGGCAACTCCCTCCATCGATGATGACCTTGACGGACCGTCCATTGATGCCGGCCTTTGTGTGGAAGATATGGCATCTTTGATCTTCGTCTTGTTGATGTTGAAGAGTCAAGACCTTGGAGACAACAAGAGCGGGACTTGAGTCTTCGTCACAAAAGATGTGATCATCTTCTTCTTCCTTGTTCACTTGTCGGTGCATGGCCACTTGCTCAAGAGCTTCCATTTCTCCTTCACTCATGGAGTCGTAGGTGCCGTCGTCGTTGAGGATCATGGTGCGCTTGTTTGTGCACTCGAAGGACTTGTGGCCTCGGCCTCCGCATGTGAAACATTTGATGGAACTTGTCTTGATGGTCTCATCGGTTGGAGTAGATGATGATGAAGCTTTCGGCTTGAAGTTGCTTGTAGTAGGAGGACGACTTGAGCTTGTCAAAGCTTTCTTGTAACTTGACTTGTCACCATTGCTCGTGGTGGGAGTCATTGAAGCTTGATTGTTGGAGAGGCCATAGGACTTGGATGAGAACTTGGCATACTTCAAGTCGTTTTGTACTTGCCATTCCGCTTTGGTAGCTTGATGCACTAGCTCGATGAGGTTCGAGTATGGTTGGAAGTCGGCAATCTTCTTGATAGGGTGATTGAGTCCATTCAAGAAACGTGCCATAGTTTGCTCATCGTCTTCTTTGACATTGGCTCGTATCATGGCAATCTCCATTTTCTTGTAGTACTCTTCAACGCTCTTGGTTCCTTGCTTGAGTTGTTGGAGTTTCTTGAAGAGGTCGCGGTTGTAGTAGTTTGGCACGAATCATGCTCTCATGACATCCTTCATTTGTGCCCAAGTGGTGATGGGTGGTTCACCTCTTGCCGCCTGGCGCTCAATGACTTGTTCCCACCAAATGAGTACGTAGTCTTGGAATTCGAGGGATGCCATTGCGATCTTCTTCTCTTCTTCGTAGTTGTGCAAGTGGAAGATTTTGTCAACCTTCAATGCCCATGATATGTACTCTTCGGGGTCATTGCTTCCGGTAAACTTGGGCATGGTGAACTTTAGCTTGCCATATTGATGCGGAGCATCCTACGGTCATCCCCATGGACCTACCATCGTCTCATCAAGAGCCAAGAGGACCTATGACACGAGCACGAGCTAGAGCTCTCGAGAACGAGGTGACTTCCTCCCTTAGTGATATCACATATGATCCACTCGAGACATGGCTGCTACCTAAGTCCGATATGCTATGCATGATTAGGTGTCAAGAGGAGCCTCCCGAGGATGCACGTGAAGACGGACAAGCCGCCAAGTCCATGGATAAAGGGAACCAACGGAAACGGGCAAGTTCACCTTCCAGGCCCCGGACATCCGGCCATGACCCCGGACATCCGGCCCCTGGAGCATCCACAGCAGCAGCAGCCCAGACGCCCAAGCCTACAGGGCCCGGACATCCGGCGTCCAGCCCGGACATCCGGCCAAAAGCCCGGACATCCGGCGCCACGCTACAGAACATCCAGAAGTTTTGCCCTCCAGCCCGGACATCCGGCCCCCAGCCCGGACATCCGGCCCCCAGCCCGGACATCCGGCCTCTCCTGAAGCCCCGGACATCCGGCCACCCCTGTCTGCGCACAGTAAGCGCCGAGGCCCGTGTACCCCTTCGACCCCCTACACTATATATACTCCTTCTCCTCCATCTTTCTAGGGTTAGCATTGGTTTAGCTCATATGTGAGATAGAGCATTGCTCATCCATACGGATCTCCTCCTCGAGAGAGACTGCGGCCCCTCTTCGGAGACGATCCACGTTGGATTCAAGACCCCCTCTTGGGTGGCCCCCCCTCAAGACCTCCTTTCGGAGAAGAACCGGTTACCTATGTATCGTCCCTTGTTGGATTTGGATCGTGTATCTCTTTGTGTTTCGAGGATCTAGCACATGTGTGATTGTTCTTGTTGGTTTGAGTGATTCTCTCGTGTCTTCCCCTCGTGTTTCCCCTCGTGTTCTTCGTGTTCTTAGTTGGGATCCGCTCCTTTCGTGAAAGATCGGCTATATAGGGTTCCACCCTACATCATCTTGGTATCATGAGCCACGTTGATCACGATTTCGGAGCCCCCTCTCTTTGTTTTCTAGCTTGATTTTGTTGTTTTTCGTCCTAACCCGAAAATTGCCCCAATTTTTTTTGTGATTTGTTGGTGTGATGAAGTTTTGTTGGATTTGATCCGCGGATTTTCTTGTGTTGCAGGTAGATCTAGCTTTTCCCCATCTTTTCCCCAATTTCCATCCACAAAATCTTCCGAATTTTGCCCCGGATTTGACCTCTCCACGCGGTGTTCATCCACGGATCCCGAGCCCGGACATCCGGCCCGGCCCGGACATCCGGCCATCAACCCGGACATCCGCCCCCTGACACCATCAACTCCATCCTCCACTCCGTTTACCGCCTAACTTTCGTCCAATTTTGTCCCGGTGCCCACATACACTTCCGCATACCACCACCACTTCCTCATAGCACCACCATAGACTTTCCCGCTACCAACTCCGACAATTTTGACCCATTTTGTTTTGAGAATTTGAGTTGTGGTTTTCATATCCTATTGTGTTTCGGCTATCTAGGTACGGTTCGGCAACAACATCACCACCGCTCATCTTCGCCAAGGACTACTACGAACGGCTACATTTGTATCACCTTCACCTTCTTATCATCTTGGTATAGCGATATCATCATACTCTCTTGCATTTGCTTTGATAAACCCATGGCCTTACTTTTGCGTAGCTTACCCATCGAGACTAGCCTTTGAGTATTGCCGGCAACGTGACTTGTGCACATTAGTGTTCATACTTCACATAGCATACATACCATCATTGAGTTGCATATCTTGGTATCATCTCTTGTGTCACAAAAGTTGTCTTCGCATACACAATTGCTATCTTGGTTCGTGAAGCATTGCATGAGAAAAGAGCTCAAACAACAAGGAGCCAAACAAGCTTTTAAGCAAAAAGGAGAAAGATAAGCAAATAGCTTAAGCAAGAACCATAGCATCATACAACATTAAGATTTTCATACTCGATCATCTTGGATCAAAGCATAGAAACATCATACATATAGCATACTTGGGATAGAAGTCGTTGCATTTTTGCTTAGTAGGTTGTGCACAAGTTCGTATCCGCCTATTGTACAATTGATAAAGGCAAAGGTGTCCCGTCTTTCGATGAGATGATGAATATCGCTTTGATGGAAGTCGACTTTGACGATCCGACTACGAACGTGCGAGGACGTCGCGCCTTAGCAATCGCTAAACCAACTCCGAGAGGTTATCGACCACGCCGGAGCACGATCAACCTGACCACGAGGGTCTGTTTCCTGCGAGCAAACGAAGAACAGGCAAGAAACTGAGATTGCAATCTGGATATTGCGAATATAAGATGAAAGCTTTATTGATCAAGGTGGGGTTCTGTGACGCCTTTGTCTGGTCGCTGAACACAAACGAAGTACGCGAAGTTGCAGCTATGGCGAACTTTTAATCTAAACAAAACCCCAAAGTCTAAACGACGCCCTAAGGGCTGTATATATGGAGGAAGAGGGGGAATTTCGTGGCCCTTGAGGAAGGGGTCCGAAACCAACCCTATCTCTTGTTTCCCCACACATACGGACTCTAAAAACAGCCTATACTTATGTATTTCGAAATTACATGGGCCTGGCCCAATAATAAGGTGACGCAGCACCTAGAATAGCCTCTGGACGAAAGTTATGAAGTAGCATCTTGTATATTTCGTCCAAGGCTTCATGCACGCATTATGGTGGCTTCAACGTCCTGAAATCATCACTTGTAACTCCGTTCTTGTTCCCCATGCGCATGCCATCATCTCCATGCTTGTTCTTGCTCCAATGTTCATCCTTCTCAAAGCTAGGCCCTTCATTTGTAAGCAAAACAAATGTATCCAATTTAGGCAGCATCATATTCTCATGAACATTAGAATCATTAGCAAGAAACGAAAGTACCTGGTAATTTAATTAGCGTGCGCGAGCTCTAGTAATTGGTCCAGTATGTATAGCAGCAGGGACTGTGGGTGTAATAATTGTATTGATGTCCTCATCATCCTCCCCTTCTTGAAATGAAGTCGTCCTCGACGGAAGCTCATCTTCCTCACCCAAATAAGGCTTCAAATCTGCAATATTAAAAGTGGGACTAACCCCAAAATCTGCAGGCAGCTCAAGTTTATATGCATTATCATTTATTTTCTCTAACACCTTAAAAGGACCATCAGCACGTGGCATTAGCTTTGATTTGCGCAAATCAGGAAATCTATCCTTACGCAAATGTAACCAAACAAGATCTCCAGGTGCAAACACAACATGTTTTCTACCCTTATCTCCAGCAAGTTTATATTTAGCATTCATACGCTCAATGTTTTCCTTAGTTAACTCATGCATATATAGCGATTACCAGGGAGAGTCAAACGCACGATGTAGACTTATGTGGAGCTGGGAAGGCTTATAATATGGTAGCAAAATGGTAAGCAATAATCAATTCAGAGATGCAAAGTTGAATAAACGCTCAACGACGGTACTGTGCTGGTCCTAGGCTAGACCGTGCTAGAGACGCGAGCCTAGAACACTAACAAAATCACGGCGCTGCACGTAAACAAGGGAAAAGCACACTCAGGGATTTTTTTTTCGCTCTTTTTTTTTTGCGCTCTTTTTTTTTTGCGCTCCTCTTTTTTTTTTGCGAAAAAATCACTATAATGGCGAGTGTCTCAAAACTCTTCCCAGGTCAAACTGACAGGATGGGCACAAAATTTTTTGACTATTTTTTTTTCGGAAATCAGGGCAGCGACGACGAAAAAGTGCGACAAAAAATCACTATGATGGCGAGTGTCTCAAAACACTACCCGGGGCCTAAAAATAGGATAGGGAAAAAATATTTTTGGTTGCCGAAATTTTGGCCTAAAAACTGCCCGGGGGTCTCCAGACTCTTTTTTTTTCCGAGACCTACTCAGGCAAGGAAACACGAAACGGAAAATATATGGATCTCTAAAACAAACCGACTATGAAAAGAACTCGGATTGGTGGTGGATATATGGCGGTAGTATATGGCAGCGGTGGTGGTATATGGATACGGATTCAAAGCGGTGGCGGATAAGCAATGGTGGTAGATGGCAAGGCGATGATGATGGTGCGGCGGCGGCGTGACAACTTATGACCAGAACTCGAAACTCTAAAAGACTAGACTCTAAGACCAGCAACTTGACACGACGATGCAACCGCAAATTCAACAAAGCAAAAACCCTAAAAAGATTATGCAAAGGCTCAGATTGGTTCGGATATGATGAACTAACCCTAATTTTTTTTTGTGGCTTTTTCGTGGACTGTAGGTATGAAGAACAGACTCGATCTAAACTACGAAAAACTGTAAAATCTCACCGAGCAACCTGGAAATCTGATACCACTTGATAGAGGCAAAGGTGTCCCGTCTTTCGATGAGATGATGAATATCGCTTTGATGGAAGTCGACTTTGACGATCCGACTACGAACGTGCGAGGACGTCGCGCCTTAGCAATCGCTAAACCAACGCCGAGAGGTTATCGACCACGCCGGAGCACGATCAACCTGACCACGAGGGTCTGTTTCCTGCGAGCAAACGAAGAACAGGCAAGAAACTGAGATTGCAATCTGGATATTGCGAATATAAGATGAAAGCTTTATTGATCAAGGTGGGGTTCTGTGACGCCTTTGTCTGGTCGCTGAACACAAACGAAGTACGCGAAGTTGCAGCTATGGCGAACTTTTAATCTAAACAAAACCCAAAGTCTAAACGACGCCCTAAGGGCTGTATATATGGAGGAAGAGGGGGGGAATTTCGTGGCCCTTGAGGAAGGGGTCCGAAACCAACCCTATCTCTTGTTTCCCCACACATACGGACTCTAAAAACAGCCTATACTTATGTATTTCGAAATTACATGGGCCTGGCCCAATAATAAGGTGACGCAGCACCTAGAATAGCCTCTGGACGAAAGTTATGAAGTAGCATCTTGTATATTTTGTCCAAGGCTTCATGCACGCATTATGGTGGCTTCAACGTCCTGAAATCATCACTTGTAACTCCGTTCTTGTTCCCCATGCGCATGCCATCATCTCCATGCTTGTTCTTGCTCCAATGTTCATCCTTCTCAAAGCTAGGCCCTTCATTTGTAAGCAAAACAAATGTATCCAATTTAGGCAGCATCATATTCTCATGAACATTAGAATCATTAGCAAGAAACGAAAGTACCTGGTAATTTAATTGGCTTGCGCGAGCTCTAGTAATTGGTCCAGTATGTATAGCAGCAGGGCCTGTGGGTGTAATAATTGTATTGATGTCCTCATCATCCTCCCCTTCTTGAAATGAAGTCGTCCTCGACGGAAGCTCATCTTCCTCACCCAAATAAGGCTTCAAATCTGCAATATTAAAAGTGGGACTAACCCCAAAATCTGCAGGCAGCTCAAGTTTATATGCATTATCATTTATTTTCTCTAACACCTTAAAAGGACCATCAGCACGTGGCATTAGCTTTGATTTGCGCAAATCAGGAAATCTATCCTTACGCAAATGTAACCAAACAAGATCTCCAGGTGCAAACACAACATGTTTTCTACCCTTATCTCCAGCAAGTTTATATTTAGCATTCATACGCTCAATGTTTTCCTTAGTTAACTCATGCATTTTTAAGATCAATTCAGCACGTTATTTAGCATCAAAATTAACCTTCTCCGAAGATGGAAGAGGCAACAAATCAATAGGTGCACGAGGTAGGAAACCATACACAATTTCAAAAGGGCACATCTTAGTAGTAGAATGCAATGAACGATTATAAGCAAACTCAATATGAGGCAAGCAGTCTTCCCACATTTTCTTATTATTCTTCAAAACAGCCCTAAGCATAGTAGACAATGTTCTATTGACTACTTCAGTTTGTCCATCAGTTTGGGGGTGACAAGTAGAACTAAAAAGCAGTTTAGTCCCCAACTTAGCCCATAAACATCTCCAAAAGTGGCTAAGAAATTTAGTATCACGATCAGAAACAATAGTATTTGGCACACCATGCAAGCGAATAATTTCACGAAAGAACAAATCAGCAACATTAACAGCATCATCGCTTTTATGACATGGTATAAAGTGCGCCATTTTCGAGAATCTATCCACGACAACAAATATGCTATCCCTCCCCTTCTTTGTTCGAGGTAAACCTAAAACAAAGTCCATAGATATATCCTCCCAAGGAACACAAGGTACAGGCAAAGGCATATATAAACCATGAGGATTTAGTCGTGACTTAGCTTTTTGACATGTAGTGCAGCGAGCAACAAAACGCTCAACATCCCGTCTCATCTTTGGCCAAAAGAAATGTGTAGCAAGTACGTCCTCCGTCTTCTTCACGCCAAAGTGTCCCATTAATCCTCCTCCATGCGCCTCCTGCAACAACAAAAGACGAAGAGAGCTAGCTGGAATGCATAGCTTGTTAGCACGGAACACAAATCCATCGTTAACGACAAACTTGTTCCAGGTTCTTCCTTCTTTACAATTCTGCAATACATCTTTAAAATCAGCATCATGCACATATTGATCTTTGATGGTCTCCAAACCAAATATTTTGAAGTCAAGTTGTGAAAGCATAGTATAGCGACGAGACAATGCATCAGCAATAACATTTTCTTTACCCTTCTTGTGTTTAATGACATAAGGGAAAGTTTCAATGAATTCAACCCATTTAGCATGTCTACGATTCAGTTTAGCTTGACTTTTAATATGTTTCAAAGATTCATGATCAGAATGTATAACAAATTCTTTGGGCCATAAATAATGTTGCCATGTTTCTAAAGTCCGAACAAGAGCATATAGTTCTTTATCATAAGTAGAATAATTCAGACTAGGCCCACTCAATTTTTCAGAAAAGTATGCAACAGGTTTGCCATCTTGTAATAACACACCTCCTAATCCAATGCCACTAGCATCACATTCAAGCTCAAAAGTCTTACTAAAATCAGGAAGTTGGAGTAAAGGAGCATGTGTCAACTTATCTTTCAATACCGTGAAGGCTTCTTCCTGTGCGGTACCCCAAACAAAAGGCACATCCTTCTTTGTAAGCTCGTTGAGAGGTGCAGCTATGGTGCTAAAATCTCTCACAAAACGCCTATAGAAACCAGCGAGTCCAAGAAAACTCCGCACTTGTGTGACCGTGTTGGGCTGCGGCCAACTCTCAATAGCTTCAATCTTGGCTTTATCAACTTCAATTCCCTGTGGAGTAACAACATAGCCAAGAAAAGATACTCGGTCGGTGCAAAAGGTGCACTTCCCAAGGTTACCAAACAAACGTGCATCACGTAGAGCAATAAAAAACAGCACGTAAATGTTCCAAATGTTCTTCCAAAGATTTGCTATAAATCAGTATATCATCAAAATAGACCACCACAAATCGTCCAATGAAAGCACGTAAAACTTCGTTCATTAGTCTCATGAAAGTACTAGGTGCATTAGTTAACCCAAAAGGCATGACTAACCACTCATATAAACCAAACTTAGTTTTAAATGCAGTTTTCCATTCATCTCCCAATTTCAGACGAATTTGATGGTATCCACTACGCAAATCAACTTTGGAGAATATTGTAGAGCCACTCAATTCATCAAGCATATCATCGAGCCTAGGAATAGGATGACGATAACGAATAGTAATATTATTAATGCCTCTACAATCAACACACATACGCGACGTACCATCCTTTTTAGGCACGAGTATAATAGGAACAGCACAAGGACTAAGAGATTCGCGTATATAACCTTTGTCGAGCAGCTCCTGTACTTGACGCATAATCTCCTTCGTCTCCTCTGGATTGGTACGGTATGGTGCACGGTTGGGTAGCGATGCACCGGGAATTAAGTCAATTTGATGCTCAATCCCTCGAATAGGTGGTAATCCCGGTGGCACGTCTTGTGGGAAGACGTCAGCGAACTCCTGCAAAATGTGAGTGACAGCAGGGGGCAAAGAGGAAGGCACGTCCTCGAATGAAAATAATGCCTCTTTGCACACAAAAGCATAGCAAACAGATTTGCTGAAATCTAGTTCATCAATATCAGATTTTGTGGCAAGTAAACATGCACTTTTCAATTTAATTTCAGAAACAACACTAGATGGTTTATTATTAGGTTTCATTTGTAGCTCAAATTCCTTTGCCACAATCTGATTTTCACTCTTATTTTTCTCCTGTTTTGCTTTATTAGCTCTATTAATGTCATCTTTCAAAATGGAATCAGGAGTCATAGGAAGCAAAGTAATATTTTTATCCTTATGAACAAGAGTATACTGATTGTTTCTACCATGGTGTACAGAATTTTTATCAAATTGCCATGGTCTACCTAGTAATAAGGAACATGCTTGCATGGGTACCACATCACAATCAACATAATCAGCATATGTAGAGATACTAAAATGCACACGAACAGTACGTGTTACCTTAACCTTGCCGCTGTTGTTGAACCATTGGATGTAGTAAGGATGTGGATGTGGTCTTGTGGTGAGAGATAGCTTCTCCACCATCTCCATGCTAGCCAAATTGTTACAGCTACCTCCATCTATGATGACGCGAACAGAACGTTCCTTCACAACTCCCTTTGTATGGAACAAATTATGCCTCTGATTTTGCTCTGCTTGTGTGACCTGCACACTCAAAACACGTTGAGCAACTAAACATTCATACCTGTCAGCGTCTTCAGGAGCCATGTATTGCGTCTCATTTTCAGAATCATCTCCACCATGTTCTTCACGTGTAATAAGAGCCAAAGTCTCCTCATCATAGTCACTAGCGGACTCATACCCACCATCCTCAGTAGCAATCATGACACGCTGAGATTTGCATTCTCTCGCAAAATGTCCTCTTCCCTTACAACGACGACAAATAATATCACTTGTGTGCCCTGTCGATGCCATGGAAGAAGAAGAGCTCTGCACAGGCCCGACAGGTGTGCTCTTGGCAGAGAGTGGTGGTTGTGCCTGCTTTCTTGTATCACGGCTGGAGGTGGCACCTGATGGAGGTGATGGTGAAGTGGAAGTAGAAGATGCACGCGGTGTCCATGATGAAGGTCGACCTGCAGAAAAGTTAGTTCGCGCCAATGGCTGTCGATCCTGCACTTCACGTTCAGCTTTACAAGCAAGATGGAATAAACGAGTGATATTATTATAATCCTTATACTCTAGAATGGTCTGAATCTCTTTATTTAATCCACCCATAAAACGTGCAAGCATAGCTTCATTCTCCTCAACAATACCACATCTAATCATGCCAGTTTGTAATTCCTGATAATATTCTTCTATAGAATTTTTCCCTTGTCTTAAACGCTGCAATTTTTGAAGTAATTCACGTTGATAATATGGTGGAACCCAACGAGTACGCATAGCAGTTTTCAAAGCAGCCCAAGTAGCTGGAACAGGATATAATCTACAATGTTCAGACCACCAAACACATGCAAAGCTAGTGAAAGCACAAACAGCAGCAGGAACACGTCTCTCCTCAGGATATTGTAAACATGTAAATCGTTGTTCAGTTTCTAACTCCCAAGTAAGATATATATCAGGAACATATCTACCCTCAAATGGTGGAATATTCAATTTCAGTTTAGGGAGATGGTCATGATCTCGTACCTGAGGTGGTGGTGCCGGCCTACCGTTGCGAATATATACCTGAGGTCGACCTGCTGGTGGTGGTGCTGGTGGCTGCACGTAGTTCTGATTTTGATCAACCTCATCCTCATAATCGCGTGCATAATCGTCATCCTCCTCAGCCGCCGCAGGAGCAGGAGCCAAAGAAGCATCAACAGTAGGGACAGCAGCACCCGAATTTTGACCAATCTCAATTGGAACGCGCTGTGCCCGTCCCACTTGATTTGGAAGGCGGCGTTGGAGATGTGGTTGTTGTTGTTGTAGAGGTGCGACATGTGCAGCCGGTGGTGGTTGGGGAAGACGCTTTAGTAATTCAGTAAACTTGTTATCCAGCTTTGTCTCAAACGACTTCTCCACGGCATCTATCTTCTCCATAGCCTCTTCAAATCTGTTTAGCACATCTCCCACCTGGCCACTCATCATTTGCTGAAATTTATCATGCAACTCCTTGTTCGTCATGTTCGCCCAATCAGTCTCATCGGCTTGTGAACCTGCCATGGTTAGCAGCAATAGAAACACAAAAGAATATGATCCTGCAGACTACTAGAAGTGGTGGGATGGTGGTGTGTCACAAAACCTTCAAGCGAATCTCAAATTCTTACCAGTTCTTACCCAGCAGCAGGTGGTGATCGGCAACCGTTGTAGTCAAAAACTCTCAAAGCTTGGATATAGCGATTACCAGGGAGAGTCAAACGCACGATGTAGACTTATGTGGAGCTGGGAAGGCTTATAATATGGTAGCAAAATGGTAAGCAATAATCAATTCAGAGATGCAAAGTTGAATAAACGCTCAACGACGGTACTGTGCTGGTCCTAGGCTAGACCGTGCTAGAGACGCGAGCCTAGAACACTAACAAAATCACGGCGCTGCACGTAAACAAGGGAAAAGCACACTCAGGAATTTTTTTTTTCGCTCTTTTTTTTTTCCGAGACCTACTCAGGCAAGGAAACACGAAACGGAAAATATATGGATCTCTAAAACAAACCGACTATGAAAAGAACTCGGATTGGTGGTGGATATATGGCGGTAGTATATGGCAGCGGTGGTGGTATATGGCAGCGGTGGTGGTATATGGATACGGATTCAAAGCGGTGGCGGATAAGCAATGGTGGTAGATGGCAAGGCGATGATGATGGTGCGGCGGCGGCGTGACAACTTATGACCAGAACTCGAAACTCTAAAAGACTAGACTCTAAGACCAGCAACTTGACACGACGATGCAACCGCAAATTCAACAAAGCAAAAACCCTAAAAAGATTATGCAAAGGCTCAGATTGGTTCGGATATGATGAACTAACCCTAATTTTTTTGTGTGGCTTTTTCGTGGACTGTAGGTATGAAGAACAGACTCGATCTAAACTACGAAAAACTGTAAAATCTCACCGAGCAACCTGGAAATCTGATACCACTTGATAGAGGCAAAGGTGTCCCGTCTTTCGATGAGATGATGAATATCGCTTTGATGGAAGTCGACTTTGACGATCCGACTACGTACGTGCGAGGACGTCGCGCCTTAGCAATCGCTAAACCAACTCCGAGAGGTTATCGACCACGCCGGAGCACGATCAACCTGACCACGAGGGTCTGTTTCCTGCGAGCAAACGAAGAACAGGCAAGAAACTGAGATTGCAATCTGGATATTGCGAATATAAGATGAAAGCTTTATTGATCAAGGTGGGGTTCTGTGACGCCTTTGTCTGGTCGCTGAACACAAACGAAGTACGCGAAGTTGCAGCTATGGCGAACTTTTAATCTAAACAAAACCCCAAAGTCTAAACGACGCCCTAAGGGCTGTATATATGGAGGAAGAGGGGGAATTTCGTGGCCCTTGAGGAAGGGGTCCGAAACCAACCCTATCTCTTGTTTCCCCACACATACGGACTCTAAAAACAGCCTATACTTATGTATTTCGAAATTACATGGGCCTGGCCCAATAATAAGGTGACGCAGCACCTAGAATAGCCTCTGGACGAAAGTTATGAAGTAGCATCTTGTATATTTCGTCCAAGGCTTCATGCACGCATTATGGTGGCTTCAACGTCCTGAAATCATCACTTGTAACTCCGTTCTTGTTCCCCATGCGCATGCCATCATCTCCATGCTTGTTCTTGCTCCAATGTTCATCCTTCTCAAAGCTAGGCCCTTCATTTGTAAGCAAAACAAATGTATCCAATTTAGGCAGCATCATATTCTCATGAACATTAGAATCATTAGCAAGAAACGAAAGTACCTGATAATTTAATTGGCGTGCGCGAGCTCTAGTAATTGGTCCAGTATGTATAGCAGCAGGGCCTGTGGGTGTAATAATTGTATTGATGTCCTCATCAGCAATCGTGCTAGCGTCTCTCTTGATAGAGGCAAAGGTGTCGCGTCTTTCGATGAGATGATGGATATCGCTTTGGTGGAAGTCGACTTTGACGATCCGACTACGAACGTGCGATGACGTCGCGCCTTAGCAATCGCTAAACCAACTCCGAGAGGTTATTGACCACGCCGGAGCACGATCAACCTGACCACGAGGGTCTGTTTCCTGCGAGCAAACGAAGAACAAGCAAGAAACTGAGATTGCAATCTGGATATTGCGAATATAAGATGAAAGCTTTATTGATCAAGGTGGGGTTCTGTGACGCCTTTGTCTGGTCGTTGAACACAAACGAAGTACGCGAAGTTGCAGCTATGGCGAACTTTTAATCTAAACAAAACCCAAAGTCTAAACGGTGCCCTAAGGGCTGTATATATGGAGGAAGAGGGGGGAATTTCGTGGCCCTTGGCGAAGGGGTCCGAAACCAACCCTATCTCTTGTTTCCCCACACACACGGACTCTAAAAACAGCCTATACTTATGCATTTCGAAATTACAAGGGCCTGGCCCAATAATAAGGTGACGCAGCACCTAGAATAGCCTCTGGACGAAATTTATGAAGTAGCATCTTGTATATTTCGTCCAAGGCTTCATTCACTCCTTATGGTGGCTTCAAAGTCCTGAAATCATCACTGGTAACTCCGTTCTTGTTCCCCTTGCGCATGCCATCAACTCCATGCTTGTTCTTGCTCCAATGTTCATCCTTCTCAAAGCTAGGCCCTTCATTTGTAAGCAAAACAAATGTATCCAATTTAGGCAGCATCATATTCTCATGAACATTAGAATCATTACCAAGAAACGAAAGTACCTGGTAATTTAATTGGCGTGCGCGAGCTCTAGTAATTGGTCCAGTATGTATAGCAGCAGGGGCTGTGGGTGTAACAATGGTATTGATGTCCTCATCATCCTCCCCTTCTTGAAATGAAGTCGTCCTCGACGGAAGCTCATCTCCCTCACCCAAATAAGGCTTCAAATCTGCAATGTTAAAAGTGGGACTAACCCCAAAATCTGCAGGCAGCTCAAGTTTATGTGCATTATCATTTATTTTCTCTAACACCTTAAAATGACCATCAGCACGTGGCATTAGCTTTGATTTGCGCAAATCAGGAAATCTATCCTTACTCAAATGTAACCAAACAAGATCTCCAGGTGCAAACACAACATGTTTTCTACCCTTATCTCCAGCAAGTTTATATTTAGCATTCATACGCTCAATGTTTTCCTTAGTTAACTCATGCATTTTTAAGATCAATTCAGCACGTTGTTTAGCATCAAAATTAACCTTCTCCGAAGATGGAAGAGGCAACAAATCAATAGGTGCACGAGGTAGGAAACCATACACAATTTCAAAAGGGCACATCTTAGTAGTAGAATGCAATGAACGATTATAAGCAAACTCAATATGAGGCAAGCATTCTTCCCACATTTTCTTATTATTCTTCAAAACAGCCCTAAGCATAGTAGACAATGTTCTATTGACTACTTCAGTTTGTCCATCAGTTTGGGGGTGACAAGTAGTACTAAAAAGCAGTTTAATCCCCAACTTAGCCCATAAACATCTCCAAAAGTGGCTAAGAAATTTAATATCATGATCTGAAACAATAGTATTTGGCACACCATGCAAACGAATAATTTCACGAAAGAACAAATCAGCTACATTAACAGCATCATCGCTTTTATGACATGGTATAAAGTGTGCCATTTTTGAGAATCTATCCACGACAACAAATATGCTATCCCTCCCCTTCTTTGTTCGAGGTAAACCTAAAACAAAGTCCATAGATATATCCTCCCAAGGAACACTAGGTACAGGCAAAGGCATATATAAACCATGAGGATTGAGTCGTGACTTAGCTTTTTGACATGTAGTGCAGCTAGCAACAAAACGCTCAACATCCCGTCTCATCTTTGGCAAAAAGAAATGTGTAGCAAGTACGTCCTCCGTCTTCTTCACGCCAAAGTGTCCCATTAATCCTCCCCCATGCGCCTCCTGCAACAACAAAAGACGAAGAGAGCTAGCTGGAATGCATAGCTTGTTAGCACGGAACACAAATCCATCATTAACGACAAACTTGTTCCAGGTTCTTCCTTCTTTACAATTCTGCAAAACATCTTTAAAATCAGCATCATGCACATATTGATCTTTGATGGTCTCCAAACCAAATATTTTGAAGTCAAGTTGTGAAAGCATAGTATAGCGACGAGACAATGCATCAGCAATAACATTTTCTTTACCCTTCTTGTGTTTAATGACATAAGGGAAAGTTTCAATGAATTCAACCCATTTAGCATGTCTACGATTCAGTTTAGCTTGACTTTTAATATGTTTCAAAGATTCATGATCAGAATGTATAACAAATTCTTTGGGCCAAAAATAATGTTGCCATGTTTCTAAAGTTCGAACAAGAGCATATAGTTCTTTATCATAAGTAGAATAATTCAGACTAGGCCCACTCAATTTTTCAGAAAAGTATGCAACAGGTTTACCATCTTGTAATAACACACCTCCTAATCCAATTCCACTAGCATCACATTCAAGCTCAAAAGTCTTACTAAAATCAGGAAGTTGGAGTAAAGGAGCATGTGTCAACTTATCTTTCAATACCGTGAAGGCTTCTTCCTGTGCGGTACCCCACACAAAAGGCACATCCTTCTTTGTAAGCTCGTTGAGAGGTGCAGCAATGGTGCTAAAATCTCTCACAAAACGCCTATAGAAACCAGCGAGTCCAAGAAAACTCCGCACTTGTGTGACCGTTTTGGGCTGCGGCCAACTCTCAATAGCTTCAATCTTGGCTTTATCAACTTCAATTCCCTGTGGAGTAACAACATAGCCAAGAAAAGATACTCGGTCGGTGCAAAAGGTGCACTTCCCAAGGTTACCAAACAAACGTGCATCACGTAGAGCAATAAAAACAGCACGTAAATGTTCCAAATGTTCTTCCAAAGATTTGCTATAAATCAGTATATCATCAAAATAGACTACCACAAATCGTCCAATGAAAGCACGTAAAACTTCGTTCATTAGTCTCATGAAAGTACTAGGTGCATTAGTTAACCCAAAAGGCATGACTAACCACTCATATAAACCAAACTTAGTTTTAAATGCAGTTTTCCATTCATCTCCCAATTTCATACGAATTTGATGGTATCCACTACGCAAATCAACTTTGGAGAATATTGTAGAGCCACTCAATTCATCAAGCATATCATCTAGCCTAGGAATAGGATGACGATAACGAATAGTAATATTATTAATGCCTCTACAATCAACACACATACGCGACGCACCATCCTTTTTAGGCACTAGTATAATAGGAACAGCACAAGGACTAAGAGATTCGCGTATATAACCTTTGTCGAGCAGTTCCTGTACTTGACGCATAATCTCCTTCGTCTCCTCTGGATTGGTACGGTATGGTGCACGGTTGGGTAGCGATGCACCGGGAATTAAATCAATTTGATGCTCAATCCCTCGAATAGGTGGTAATCCCGGTGGCACGTCTTGTGGGAAGACGTCAGCGAACTCCTGCAAAATGTTAGTGACAGCAGGGGGCAAAGAGGAAGGCACGTACTCGAATGAAAATAATGCCTCTTTGCACACAAAAGCATAGCAAACAAATTTGTTGAAATCTAGCTCATCAATATCAGATTTTGTGGCAAGTAAACATGCACTTTTCAATTTAATTTCAGAAACAACACTAGATGGTTTATTATTAGGTTTCATTTGTTGCTCAAATTCTTTTGCCACAATCTGATTTTCACTCTTATTTTTCTCCTGTTTTGCTTTATTAGCTCTATTAATGTCATCTTTCAAAATGGAATCAGGAGTCATAGGAAGCAAAGTAATATTTTTATCCTTATGAACAAGAGTATACTGATTGTTTCTACCATGGTGTACAGAATTTTTATCAAATTGCCATGGTCTACCAAGTAATAAGGAACATGCTTGCATGGGTACCACATCACAATCAACATATCGGCATATGTAGAGATACTAAAATGCACACGAACAGTACGTGTTACCTTAACCTTGCCGCTGTTGTTGAACCATTGGATATAGTAAGGATGTGGATGTGGTCTTGTGGTGAGAGATAGTTTCTCCACCATCTCCATGCTAGCCAAGTTGTTACAACTCCCTCCATCTATGATGACGCGAACAGAACGTTCGTTCACAACTCCCTTTGTATGGAACAAATTATGCCTCTGATTTTGCTCTGCTTGTGTGACCTGCACACTCAAAACACGTTGAACAACTAAACATTCATACCTGTCAGCGTCTTCAGGAGCCATGTATTGCGTCTCATTTTCAGAATCATCTCCACCATGTTCTTCACGTGTAATAAGAGCCAAAGTCTGCTCATCATAGTCACTAGCGGACTCATACCCACCATCCTCAGTAGCAATCATCACACGCTGAGATTTGCATTCTCTCGCGTAATGTCCTCTTCCCTTACAACGACGACAAATAATACCACTTGTGTGCCCTTTTGACGCCATGGAAGAAGAAGAGTTCTGCGCAGGCCCGGCAGGTGTGCTCTTGGCAGAGAGTGGTGGTTGTGCCTGCTTTCTTGTATCACGGCTGGAGGTGGCACCTGATGGAGGTGATGGTGAAGTGGAAGTAGAGGATGCACGTGGTGTCCATGATGAAGGTCGACCTGCAGAAAAGTTAGTTCGCGCCAATGCCTGTCGATCCTGCACTTCATGTTCAGCTTTACAAGCAAGATGGAATAAACGAGTGATATTATTATAATCCTTATACTCTAGAATGGTCTGAATCTCTTTATTTAATCCACCCATAAAACGTGCAAGCATAGCTTAATTCTCCTCAACAATACCACATCTAATCATGCCAGTTTGTAATTCCTGATAATATTCTTCTATAGAATTTTTCCCTTGTCTTAAGCGCTGCAATTTTTGAAGTAATTCACGTTGATAATATGGTGGAACCCAACGAGTACGCATAGCAGTTTTCAAAGCAGCCCAAGTAGCTGGAACAGGATATAATCTACAATGTTCAGACCACCAAACACATGCAAAGCTAGTGAAAGCACAAACAACAGCAGGAACACGTCTCTCCTCAGGATATTGTAAACATGTAAATCGTTGTTCAGTTTCTAACTCCCAAGTAAGATATATATCAGGAACATATCTACCCTCAAATGGTGGAATATTCAATTTCAGTTTAGGGAGATGGTCATGATCTCGTACCTGAGGTGGTGGTGCCGGCCTACCGTTGCGAATATATACCTGAGGTCGACCTGCTGGTGGTGGTGCTGGTGGCTGCACGTAGTTCTGATTTTGATCAACCTCATCCTCATAATCGCCCGCATAATCGTCATCCTCCTCAGCCGCCGCAGTAGCAGGAGCCAAAGAAGCATCAACAGTAGGTGCAGCGGCACCCGAATTTTGACCAGTCTCAATTGGAACGCGCTGTGCTCGTCCCACTTGATTTGGAAGGCGGCGTTGGAGATGTGGTTGTTGTTGTTGTAGAGGTGCGACATGTGCAGCCGGTGGTGGTTGGGGAAGACGCTTGAGTAATTCAGTAAACTTGTTATCCAGCTTTGTCTCGAACGACTTCTCCACGGCATCTATCTTCTCCATAGCCTCTTCAAATCTGTTTAGCACATCTCCCACCTGGCCACTCATCATTTGCTGAAATTTATCATGCAACTCCTTGTTCGTCATGTTCTCCCAATCAGTCTCATCGGCTTGTGATCCTGCCATGGTTAGCAGCAATAGAAACACAAAAGAATATGATCCTACAGACTACTAGGAAGTGGTGGTGATGGTGGTGTGTCACAAATCCTTCAAGCGAATCTCAAATTCTTACCAGTTCTTACCCAGCAGCAGGTGGTGATCGGCAACCGTTGTAGTCAAAACTCTCAAAGCTTGGATAGAGCGATTACCAGGGAGAGTCAAACGCACGATGTAGATGTATGTGGAGCTGGGAAGGCTTATAATATGGTAGCAAAAATGGTCAGCAATAATCAATTCAGAGATGCAAAGTTGAATAAACGCTCAACGACGGTACTGTGCTGGTCCTAGGCTAGACCGTGCTAGAGACGCGAGCCTAGAACACTAACAAAATCACGGCGCTGCACGTAAACAAGGGAAAAGCACACTATGGGAAAAAAAATTGCTCTTTTTTTTCGCGCTCTTTTTTTTTGCGAAAAATCACTATAATGGTGAGTGTCTCTAAACTCTTCCCAGGTCAAACTGACAGGATAGGCACAAAAGTTTTTTGACTATTTTTTTCGGAAATCAGGGCAGCGACGACGAAAAAGTGCGACAAAAAATCACTATGATGGCGAGTGTTTCAAAACACCCCCCAGGACATAAAAATAGGATAGGGAAAAAATATTTTTGGTCGCCGAAATTTTGGCCTAAAAACTGCCCGGGGGTCTCCAGACTCTTTTTTTTTGCGGAAAATCACTATAATGGCGAGTGTCTCAAAACTCTTCCCAGGTCAAACTGACAGGATAGGCACAAAATTTTTTGACTATTTTTTTCGGAAAGGGCAGCGACGACGAAAAAGTGCGACAAAAAATCACTATGATGGCGAGTGTCTCAAAACACCCCCCGGGACCTAAAAATAGATAGGGAAAAATATTTTTGGTCGCCGAAATTTTGGCCTAAAAACTGCCCGGGGGTCTCCAGACTCTTTTTTTTCCGAGACCTACTCAGGCAAGGAAACACGAAACGGAAAATAGATGGATCTCTAAAACAAACCGAATATGAAAAGAACTCGGATTGGTTGTGGATATATGGTGGTAGGATATGGCAGCGGTGGTGGTATATGGTAGCGGTGGTGGTATATGGATACGGATCGGTGGTGGTATATGGATACGGATTGGTGGTGGTATATGGATACGGATTCAAAGCGGTGGCGGATAAGCAATGGTGGTAGATGGCAAGGCGATGATGATGGTGCGGCGGCGGCGTGACAACTTATGACCAGAACTCGAAACTCTAAAAGACTAGACTCTAAGACCAGCAACTTGACACGACGATGCAACCGCAAATTCAACAAAGCAAAAACCCTAAAAAGATTATGCAAAGGCTCAGATTGGTTCGGATATGATGAACTAACCCTAATTTTTTTGTGGCTTTTTCGTGGACTGTAGGTATGAAGAACAGACTCGATCTAAACTACGAAAAACTGTAAAATCTCACCGAGCAACCTGGAAATCTGATACCACTTGATAGAGGCAAAGGTGTCCCGTCTTTCGATGAGATGATGGATATCGCTTTGGTGGAAGTCGACTTTGACGATCCGACTACGAACGTGCGATGACGTCGCGCCTTAGCAATCGCTAAACCAACTCCGAGAGGTTATTGACCACGCCGGAGCACGATCAACCTGACCACGAGGGTCTGTTTCCTGCGAGCAAACGAAGAACAAGCAAGAAACTGAGATTGCAATCTGGATATTGCGAATATAAGATGAAAGCTTTATTGATCAAGGTGGGGTTCTGTGACGCCTTTGTCTGGTCGTTGAACACAAACGAAGTACGCGAAGTTGCAGCTATGGCGAACTTTTAATCTAAACAAAACCCAAAGTCTAAACGACGCCCTAAGGGCTGTATATATGGAGGAAGAGGGGGGAATTTCGTGGCCCTTGGGGAAGGGGTCCGAAACCAACCCTATCTCTTGTTTCCCCACACATACGGACTCTAAAAATAGCCTATACTCAAGTATTTCGAAATTACATGGGCCTGGCCCAATAATAAGGTGACGCAGCACCTAGAATAGCCTCTGGACGAAAGTTATGAAGTAGCATCTTGTATATTTCGTCCAAGGCTTCATGCACGCATTATGGTGGCTTCAATGTCCTGAAATCATCACTTGTAACTCCGTTCTTGTCCCCATGCGCATGCCATCATCTCCATGCTTGTTCTTGCTCCAATGTTCATCCTTCTCAAAGCTAGGCCCTTCATTTGTAAGCAAAACAAATGTATCCAATTTAGGCAGCATCATATTCTCATGAACATTAGAATCATTACCAAGAAACGAAAGTACCTGGTAATTTAATTGGCGTGCGCGAGCTCTAGTAATTGGTCCAGTATGTATAGCAGCAGGGGCTGTGGGTGTAACAATGGTATTGATGTCCTCATCATCTCTAGTGTTGTGCAACAAGAGCATCTTGGTGGATTCCACATTTTGTCTCACCATTGGTTGCCCAACCCCACTTATCTATTCGCGTGTGTGTTTCCGTGTACCATATCTTGCTATTGGTCTACTTGTTGCATTTGCAAATTTGTGAATCTTTTCCAACATTATTGAGTCAGTGCCACCATCCTAACCAAGCTCCACCATAAGCTTTTACTTGTGTAGGTGTGAGAACCGACAAGAAACGGTACCAATTGTGCTATTTCCTTGATACACATTGGAGTGATCTTTGATCCATTTTCAACATCGGTCAAGGTACATTTGGTATTGGTTCTTCTCTTTCTCCCACTCACATATCTTTGTTTGAAATGATGGATAGGCCAAGTACTTCTACCAACCCACTCTTCTTGGAGCAAGACGACGACATGTCATCCTACGTCACCAAGACTCAACTATTTGGTGCACACCGAGCTTTGCATCAAGAACAACTTGCTTTGGGCGACCGCATCGACAACCTCGCCACCGATCTACGCAAATCTGAGCAACGTACAAGAGACTACTTCGACACATCCATGAGTTCCCTCAAAGAAGATATCCGAACCATGATGGTCCGCTCTTCTACAACTTCGTCCTCGTCAAGACGGAGCCGCTCAAGTCGACACTAAGACGACACCATCTCCGGTTCAAGTACACCGACATCGAACACTCTTCGTCGTGCCGCGCATCAAGACCATCAAGCTAACCGCAATCCTCTACACGACACCGACTCTCAAGAGCACCGATGATGAGGACATCAATACCATTGTTACACCCACAGCCCCTGCTGCTATACATACTGGACCAATTACTAGAGCTCGCGCACGCCAGTTAGATTACCAGGTACTTTCGTTTCTTGGTAATGATTCTAATGTTCATGAGAATATGATGCTGCCTAAATTGGATACATTTGTTTTGCTTACAAATGAAGGGAGCAAGAACAAGCATGGAGTTGATGGCATGCGCAAGGGGAACAAGAACGGAGTTACAAGTGATGATTTCAGGACGTTGAAGCCACCATAATGCGTGCATGAAGCCTTGGACGAAATATACAAGATGCCACTTCATAACTTTCGTCCAGAGGCTATTCTAGGTGCTG
Organism: Triticum aestivum; assembly: GCF_018294505.1. Classification (NCBI taxonomy): domain Eukaryota; kingdom Viridiplantae; phylum Streptophyta; class Magnoliopsida; order Poales; family Poaceae; genus Triticum; species Triticum aestivum. The sequence continues at coordinate 261,387,495 of NC_057799.1, read as the reverse complement.
CGTCACCTTATTATTGGGCCAGGCCCATGTAATTTCGAAATACTTAAGTATAGGCTGTTTTTAGAGTCCGTATGTGTGGGGAAACAAGAGATAGGGTTGGTTTCGGACCCCTTCCCCAAGGGCCACGAAATTCCCCCCTCTTCCTCCATATATACAGCCCTTAGGGCGTCGTTTAGACTTTGGGTTTTGTTTAGATTAAAAGTTCGCCATAGCTGCAACTTCGCGTACTTCGTTTGTGTTCAACGACCAGACAAAGGCGTCACAGAACCCCACCTTGATCAATAAAGCTTTCATCTTATATTCGCAATATCCAGATTGCAATCTCAGTTTCTTGCTTGTTCTTCGTTTGCTCGCAGGAAACAGACCCTCGTGGTCAGGTTGATCGTGCTCCGGCGTGGTCAATAACCTCTCGGAGTTGGTTTAGCGATTGCTAAGGCGCGACGTCCTCGCACGTTCGTAGTCGGATCGTCAAAGTCGACTTCCATCAAAGCGATATCCATCATCTCATCGAAAGACGGGACACCTTTGCCTCTATCAAGTGGTATCAGATTTCCAGGTTGCTCGGTGAGATTTTACAGTTTTTCGTAGTTTAGATCGAGTCTGTTCTTCATACCTACAGTCCACGAAAAAGCCACAAAAAAATTAGGGTTAGTTCAGTATATCCGAACCAATCTGAGCCTTTGCATAATCTTTTTAGGGTTTTTGCTTTGTTGCATTTGCGGTTGCATCGTCGTGTCAAGTTGCTGGTCTTAGAGTCTAGTCTTTTAGAGTTTCGAGTTCTGGTCATAAGTTGTCACGCCGCCGCCGCACCATCATCATCGCCTTGCCTTCTACCACCATTGCTTATCCGCCACCGCTCTGAATCCGTATCCATATACCACCACCAATCCGTATCCATATACCACCACCGATCCGTATCCGTATACCACCACCGATCCGTATCCATATACCACCACGGCTACCATATACCACCACCGCTGCCATATCCTACCACCATATATCCACCACCAATCCGAGTTCTTTTCATATTCGGTTTGTTTTAGAGATCCATCTATTTTCCGTTTCGTGTTTCCTTGCCTGAGTAGGTCTCGGAAAAAAAAGAGTCTGGAGACCCCCGGGCAGTTTTTAGGCCAACATTTCGGCAACCAAAAATATTTTTTCCCTATCTTTTTTTAGGTCCCGGGGAGTGTTTTGAGACACTCGCCATCATAGTGATTTTTTGTCGCACTTTTCATCGTCGCTGCCCTGATTTCAGAAAAAAATAGTCACAAAAATTTTGTGCACATCCTGTCAGTTTGACTTGGGAAGAGTTTTGAGACACTCGCCATTACAGTGATTTTTCGCAAAAAAGGAGCGCACAAAAAAAAAGAGCAAAAAAAATTTCCAGAGTGTGCTTTTCCCTTGTTTACGTGCAGCGCCGTGATTTTGTTAGTGTTCTAGGCTCGCGTCTGTAGCACGGTCTAGCCTAGGACCAGCACAGTACCGTCGTTGAGCGTTTCTTCAACTTTGCATCTCTGAATTGATTATTGCTGACCCTTTTTGCTACCATATTATAAGCCTTCCCAGCTCCACATACATCTACATCGTGCGTTTGACTCTCCATGGTAATCGCTCTATCCAAGCTTTCAGAGTTTTGACTACAACGGTTGCCGATCACCACCTACTGCTGGGTAAGAACTGGTAAGAATTTGAGATTCGCTTGAAGGTTTTGTGACACACCACCATCACCACCACTTCCTAGTAGTCTGCAGGAGCATATTCTTTTGTGTTTCTATTGCTGCTAACTATGGCAGGATCACAAGCCGATGAGACTGATTGGGAGAACATGACGAACAAGGAGTTGCATGATAAATTTCAGCAAATGATGAGTGGCCAGGTGGGAGATGTGCTAAACAGATTTGAAGAGGCTATGGAGAAGATAGATGCCGTGGAGAAGTCGTTCGAGACAAAGCTGGATAACAAGTTTACTGAATTACTCAAGCGTCTTCCCCAACCACCACCGGCTGCACATGTCGCACCTCTACAACAACAACAACCACATCTCCAACGCCGCCTTCCAAATCAAGTGGGACGAGCACAGCGCGTTCCAATTGAGACTGGTCAAAATTCGGGTGCCGCTGCACCTACTGTTGATGCTTCTTTGGCTCCTGCTACTGCGGCGGCTGAGGAGGATGACGATTATGCGGGCGATTATGAGGATGAGGTTGATCAAAATCAGAACTACGTGCAGCCACCAGCACCACCACCAGCAGGTCGACCTCAGGTATATATTCGCAACGGTAGGCCGGCACCACCACCTCAGGTACGAGATCATGACCATCTCCCTAAACTGAAATTGAATATTCCACCATTTGAGGGTAGATATGTTCCTGATATATATCTTACTTGGGAGTTAGAAACTGAACAACGATTTACATGTTTACAATATCCTGAGGAGAGACGTGTTCCTGCTGCTGTTTGTGCTTTCACTAGCTTTGCATGTGTTTGGTGGTCTGAACATTGTAGATTATATCCTGTTCCAGCTACTTGGGCTGCTTTGAAAACTGCTATGCGTACTCGTTGGGTTCCACCATATTATCAACGTGAATTACTTCAAAAATTGCAGCGCTTAAGACAAGGGAAAAATTCTGTAGAAGAATATTATCAGGAATTACAAACTGGCATGATTAGATGTGGTATTGTTGAGGAGAATGAAGCTATGCTTGCACGTTTTATGGGTGGATTAAATAAAGAGATTCAGACCATTCTAGAGTATAAGGATTATAATAATATCACTCGTTTATTCCATCTTGCTTGTAAAGCTGAACGTGAAGTGCAGGATCGACAGCCATTGGCGCGAACTAACTTTTCTGCAGGTCGACCTTCATCATGGACACCGCGTGCATCTTCTACTTCCACTGCACCAGCACCTCCATCAGGTTCCACCTCCAGCCGTGATACAAGAAAGCAGGCACAACCACCACTATCTGCCAAGAGCGCACCTGCCGGGCCTGCACAGAGCTCTTCTTCTTCCATGGCATCGACAGGGCACACAAGTGATATTATTTGTCGTCGTTGTAAGGGAAGAGGACATTATGCGAGAGAATGCAAATCTCAGCGTGTAATGATTGCTACTGAGGATGGTGGGTATGAGTCCGCTAGTGACTATGATGAGGAGACTTTGGCTCTTATTACACGTGAAGAACATGGTGGAGATGATTCTGAAAATGAGACGCAATACATGGCTCCTGAAGACGCTGACAGGTATGAATGTTTAGTTGCTCAACGTGTTTTGAGTGTGCAGGTCACACAAGCAGAGCAAAATCAGAGGCATAATTTGTTCCATACAAAGGGAGTTGTGAAGGAACGTTCTGTTCGCGTCATCATAGATGGAGGGAGCTGTAACAACTTGGCTAGCATGGAGATGGTGGAGAAGCTATCTCTCACCACAAGACCACATCCACATCCTTACTACATCCAATGGTTCAACAACAGCGGCAAGGTTAAGGTAACACGTACTGTTCGTGTGCATTTTAGTATCTCTACATATGCTGATTATGTTGATTGTGATGTGGTACCCATGCAAGCATGTTCCTTATTACTTGGTAGACCATGGCAATTTGATAAAAATTCTGTACACCATGGTAGAAACAATCAGTATACTCTTGTTCATAAGGATAAAAATATTACTTTGCTTCCTATGACTCCTGATTCCATTTTGAAAGATGACATTAATAGAGCTAATAAAGCAAAACAGGAGAAAAATAAGAGTGAAAATCAGATTGTGGCAAAAGAATTTGAGCAACAAATGAAACCTAATAATAAACCATCTAGTGTTGTTTCTGAAATTAAATTGAAAAGTGCATGTTTACTTGCCACAAAATCTGATATTGATGAGCTAGATTTCAGCAAATCTGTTTGCTATGCTTTTGTGTGCAAAGAGGCATTATTTTCATTCGAGGACGTGCCTTCCTCTTTGCCCCCTGCTGTCACTAACATTTTGCAGGAGTTCGCTGACGTCTTCCCACAAGACGTGCCACCGGGATTACCACCTATTCGAGGGATTGAGCATCAAATTGACTTAATTCCCGGTGCATCGCTACCCAACCGTGCACCATACCGTACCAATCCAGAGGAGACGAAGGAGATTATGCGTCAAGTACAGGAGCTGCTCGACAAAGGTTATATACGCGAATCTCTTAGTCCTTGTGCTGTTCCTATTATACTAGTGCCTAAAAAGGATGGTACGTCGCGTATGTGTGTTGATTGTAGAGGCATTAATAATATTACTATTCGTTATCGTCATCCTATTCCTAGGCTAGATGATATGCTTGATGAATTGAGTGGCTCTACAATATTCTCCAAAGTTGATTTGCGTAGTGGATACCATCAAATTCGTATGAAATTGGGAGATGAATGGAAAACTGCATTTAAAACTAAGTTTGGTTTATATGAGTGGTTAGTCATGCCTTTTGGGTTAACTAATGCACCTAGTACTTTCATGAGACTAATGAACGAAGTTTTACGTGCTTTCATTGGACGATTTGTGGTAGTCTATTTTGATGATATACTGATTTATAGCAAATCTTTGGAAGAACATTTGGAACATTTACGTGCTGTTTTTATTGCTCTACGTGATGCACGTTTGTTTGGTAACCTTGGGAAGTGCACCTTTTGCACCGACCGAGTATCTTTTCTTGGCTATGTTGTTACTCCACAGGGAATTGAAGTTGATAAAGCCAAGATTGAAGCTATTGAGAGTTGGCCGCAGCCCAAAACGGTCACACAAGTGCGGAGTTTTCTTGGACTCGCTGGTTTCTATAGGCGTTTTGTGAGAGATTTTAGCACCATTGCTGCACCTCTCAACGAGCTTACAAGAAGGATGTGCCTTTTGTTTGGGGTACCGCACAGGAAGAAGCCTTCACGGTATTGAAAGATAAGTTGACACATGCTCCTTTACTCCAACTTCCTGATTTTAATAAGACTTTTGAGCTTGAATGTGATGCTAGTGGAATTGGATTAGGAGGTGTGTTATTACAAGATGGCAAACCTGTTGCATATTTTTCTGAAAAATTGAGTGGGCCTAGTCTGAATTATTCTACTTATGATAAAGAACTATATGCTCTTGTTCGGACTTTAGAAACATGGCAACATTATTTATGGCCCAAAGAATTTGTTATACATTCTGATCATGAATCTTTGAAACATATTAAAAGTCAAGATAAACTGAATCGTAGACATGCTAAATGGGTTGAATTCATTGAAACTTTCCCTTATGTCATTAAACACAAGAAGGGTAAAGAAAATGTTATTGCTGATGCATTGTCTCGTCGCTATACTATGCTTTCACAACTTGACTTCAAAATATTTGGTTTGGAGACCATCAAAGATCAATATGTGCATGATGCTGATTTTAAAGATGTATTGCAGAATTGTAAAGAAGGAAGAACCTGGAACAAGTTTGTCGTTAATGATGGATTTGTGTTCCGTGCTAACAAGCTATGCATTCCAGCTAGCTCTCTTCGTCTTTTGTTGTTGCAGGAGGCGCATGGAGGAGGATTAATGGGACACTTTGGCGTGAAGAAGACGGAGGACGTACTTGCTACACATTTCTTTTGGCCAAAGATGAGACGGGATGTTGAGCGTTTTGTTGCTCGCTGCACTACATGTCAAAAAGCTAAGTCACGACTCAATCCTCATGGTTTATATATGCCTTTGCCTGTACCTAGTGTTCCTTGGGAGGATATATCTATGGACTTTGTTTTAGGTTTACCTCGAACAAAGAAGGGGAGGGATAGCATATTTGTTGTCGTGGATAGATTCTCGAAAATGGCACACTTTATACCATGTCATAAAAGCGATGATGCTGTTAATGTTGCTGATTTGTTCTTCCGTGAAATTATTCGCTTGCATGGTGTGCCAAATACTATTGTTTCAGATCGTGATACTAAATTTCTTAGCCACTTTTGGAGATGTTTATGGGCTAAGTTGGGGACTAAACTGCTTTTTAGTACTACTTGTCACCCCCAAACTGATGGACAAACTGAAGTAGTCAATAGAACATTGTCTACTATGCTTAGGGCTGTTTTGAAGAATAATAAGAAAATGTGGGAAGAATGCTTGCCTCATATTGAGTTTGCTTATAATCGTTCATTGCATTCTACTACTAAGATGTGCCCTTTTGAAATTGTGTATGGTTTCCTACCTCGTGCACCTATTGATTTGTTGCCTCTTCCATCTTCGGAGAAGGTTAATTTTGATGCTAAACAACGTGCTGAATTGATCTTAAAAATGCATGAGTTAACTAAGGAAAACATTGAGCGTATGAATGCTAAATATAAACTTGCTGGAGATAAGGGTAGAAAACATGTTGTGTTTGCACCTGGAGATCTTGTTTGGTTACATTTGCGTAAGGATAGATTTCCTGATTTGCGCAAATCAAAGCTAATGCCACGTGCTGATGGTCCTTTTAAGGTGTTAGAGAAAATAAATGATAATGCATATAAACTTGAGCTGCCTGCAGATTTTGGGGTTAGTCCCACTTTTAACATTGCAGATTTGAAGCCTTATTTGGGTGAGGGAGATGAGCTTCCGTCGAGGACGACTTCATTTCAAGAAGGGGAGGATGATGAGGACATCAATACCATTGTTACACCCACAGCCCCTGCTGCTATACATACTGGACCAATTACTAGAGCTCGCGCACGCCAATTAAATTACCAGGTACTTTCGTTTCTTGGTAATGATTCTAATGTTCATGAGAATATGATGCTGCCTAAATTGGATACATTTGTTTTGCTTACAAATGAAGGGCCTAGCTTTGAGAAGGATGAACATTGGAGCAAGAACAAGCATGGAGATGATGGCATGCGCATGGGGAACAAGAACGGAGTTACAAGTGATGATTTCAGGACTTTGAAGCCACCATAAGGAGTGAATGAAGCCTTGGACGAAATATACAAGATGCTACTTCATAAATTTCGTCCAGAGGCTATTCTAGGTGCTGCGTCACCTTATTATTGGGCCAGGCCCATGTAATTTCGAAATACATAAGTATAGGCTGTTTTTAGAGTCCGTGTGTGTGGGGAAACAAGAGATAGGGTTGGTTTCGGACCCCTTCTCCAAGGGCCACGAAATTCCCCCCTCTTCCTCCATATATACAGCCCTTAGGGCACCGTTTAGACTTTGGGTTTTGTTTAGATTAAAAGTTCGCCATAGCTGCAACTTCGCGTACTTCGTTTGTGTTCAACGACCAGACAAAGGCGTCACAGAACCCCGCCATGCACCGACAAGTGAACAATGAAGAAGAAGATGATCACATCTTTTGTGACGACGACTCAAGTCCCGCTCTTGTTGTCTCCAAGGTCTTGACTCTTCAACATCAACAAGACGAAGATCAAAGATGCCATATCTTCCACACAAAGGCCGGCATCAATGGACGGTCCGTCAAGGTCATCATCGATGGAGGGAGTTGCCATAACTTGGCAAGTGAAGAACTATGCTCCAAACTCCAATTGGTCAAGATGAAGCACCCGCACCCCTACAAGGTTCAATGGCTAAGTGACACCGGCACCATACAAGTCGAGCAAAGAGTACAAGTCTCTTTCAAGATCGGCGCCTATGAAGACACTTTGGAGTGTGATGTCCTTCCGATGACCGTGTGCCACCTCCATCTTGGACGGCCATGGCAATTTGACCGAGGTGTCATTCACAATGGGCGTACAAATCACTATAGCTTCAAGATGAAAGGGAAAGAGTTTGTGCTACGTCCTATGTCTCCAAGCCAAGTGCTCGCCGACAAGCAAAACACCCATCGTGGAGAGAATAGTGAGAGAGTGAACCACCAAAAAGAGAGTGAGCGCCACAAGCCCAAATTGAGTGCCTCCACGATGAGCGACAAGAAAAACTTAGTCCTATTTGCCACCAAACGTGAGATGAGAGAAGTGTGTGAGAACCCATCAAGTGTCCTACACTATGTCCTATTGTGCAAGGATGAGGCATCAAAAACTAACAACTCTCACGATCTACCTTCGGTGTTATCTTCTTTATTGCAGGAATTCCAAGATGTTTTCCCCGATGAGCTACCTCCGGGTCTACCTCCACTACGAGGCATTGAGCACCGAATTGATCTCATCCCCGGAGCGCCGCTTCCAAACAAAGCGCCCTACCGCGTCAACCCGGAAGAAACCAAAGAAATTCAAAGGCAAGTAAAGCATCTCATAGACCATGGACATGTGCGTGAAAGTTTGAGTCCTTGTGCCGTACCGGTCATTATTGTGCCAAAACGAGACGGTAGCTTTCGCATGTGTTCCGATTGTAGACCTATCAATGCTATAACCGTTCGTTATAGGTATCCCATTCTACGCCTTGATGATATGCTTGATGAACTTTGCGGTGCCACTATCTTTTCCAAAATTGATCTTAAAAGTGGTTACTATCAAATCCGCATACAAGAGGGTGATGAATGGAAAACCGCTTTCAAAACAAAGTTTGGTCTATATGAGTGGTTAGTCATGCCTATGGGTTTATCAGAAGCACCCGGTACTTTCATGCGTCTTATGCATTACGTGTTTCGCCCTTACATTGGTGAATTTGTTGTTGCCTACTTTGATGATATCCTTGTGTTTAGCAAATCTCTCAAAGAGCATGTCACCCACCTTCGCACCGTGCTACAAACTCTTCGAAAAGAGCAACTTTATGCTAATATGGAAAAATGCCTATTTGGTGTTGATAAGCTTGTTTTCTTGGGTTTCGTAGTATCTTCTAAGGGTGTTCATGTTGATGAATCTAAGATCAATGCTATTAAAACTTGGCCCCAACCAACCAATTTGCAACAAGTGCGTAGTTTTCTTGGTTTAGCCGGTTTCTATCGCAGAGTTGTGAAGGATTTTAGCACCATTGCTTCACCTTTGCATGCTTTGAGTAAGAAAAATGCACCGTTTGTTTGGGGAACATCTCAAGATATCGCTTTCAATGAGCTTAAGAATTTGCTTACTCATGCTCCCGTGCTTGCATTACCCAACTTTGACAAACCTTTCGAAATTCGTTGCGATGCTAGTGGTAATGGCATAGGAGGTGTGTTAACGCAAGAGAAGCGCCCAATTGCTTATTTTAGTGAGAAACTCTCCGGAGCGCAACTCAATTACCTACGCCCTCATGAGTTCATCATCCATACCGACCATGAAACGCTTAAATACCTTAAGGGTCAAACTAAGTTGAACAAGCGTCATGCTAAATGGAGTGAGTTCATTGAGTCGTTTCCTTATGTCATCAAGTATATTAAAGGTAAGGAAAATGTTGTGGTGGATGCACTTTCCCGTATATGCATGCTTGTTAATCAACTTTAGTTAAATGTCATTGGCTTTGAGCATATAAAAGACTTGTATGAGCATGATCCTACATTTTCTATTCCTTATGCCAAGTGTTTGACGCATACTTCTTGGGATCGATACTACATCAAAGATGGATATCTTATGAGAGCTAACAAACTTTGCATCCCCGAGTCCTCTCTTCGCTTGTTGCTTTTGCGGGAATCTCATGGAGGCGGACTCATGGGACACTTTGGACGCGACAAGACATTTGCTACGCTCTCCAAGAACTACTTTTGGCCCAAGATGTTCCGCGACGTCAATCGCTTCACCAACCGATGCTCTACATGTCGCAAAGCTAAGTCCAAAGCTCAATCTTGATGAGGACATCAATACCATTGTTACACCCACAGGCCTTGCTGCTATACATACTGGACCAATTACTAGAGCTCGCGCACGCCAATTAAATTACCAGGTACTTTCGTTTCTTGGTAATGATTCTAATGTTCATGAGAATATGATGCTGCCTAAATTGGATACATTTGTTTTGCTTACAAATGAAGGGCCTAGCTTGGAGAAGGATGAACATTGGAGCAAGAACAAGCATGGAGATGATGGCATGCGCATGGGGAACAAGAACGGAGTTACAAGTGATGATTTCAGGACGTTGAAGCCACCATAATGCGTGCATGAAGCCTTGGACGAAATATACAAGATGCTACTTCATAACTTTCGTCCAGAGGCTATTCTAGGTGCTGCGTCACCTTATTATTGGGCCAGGCCCATGTAATTTCGAAATACATAAGTATAGGCTGGTTTTAGAGTCCGTATGTGTGGGGAAACAAGAGATAGGGTTGGTTTCGGACCCCTTCCTCAAGGGCCACGAAATTCCCACCTCTTCCTCCATATATACAGCCCTTAGGGCGTCGTTTAGACTTTGGGTTTTGTTTAGATTAAAAGTTCGCCATAGCTGTAACTTCGCGTACTTCGTTTGTGTTCAGCGACCAGACAAAGGCGTCACAGAACTCCACCTTGATCAATAAAGCTTTCATCTTATATTCGCAATATCCAGATTGCAATCTTAGTTTCTTGCTTGTTCTTCGTTTGCTCGCAGGAAACAGACCCTCGTGGTCAGGTTGATCGTGCTCCGGCGTGGTCGATAACCTCTCGGAGTTGGTTTAGCGATTGCTAAGGCGCGACGTCCTCGCACGTTCGTAGTCGGATCGTCAAAGTCGACTTCCATCAAAGCGATATTCATCATCTCATCGAAAGACGGGACACCTTTGCCTCTATCAAGTGGTATCAGATTTCCAGGTTGCTCGGTGAGATTTTACAGTTTTTCGTAGTTTAGATCGAGTCTGTTCTTCATACCTACAGTCCACGAAAAAGCCACAAAAAAAATTAGGGTTAGTTCATCATATCCGAACCAATCTGAGCCTTTGCATAATCTTTTTAGGGTTTTTGCTTTGTTGAATTTGCGGTTGCATCGTCGTGTCAAGTTGCTGGTCTTAGCGTCTAGTCTTTTAGAGTTTCGAGTTCTGGTCATAAGTTGTCACGCCGCCACTGCACCATCATCATCGCCTTGCCATCTACCACCATTGCTTATCCGCCACCGCTCTGAATCCGTATCTATATACCACCACCAATCCGTATCCATATACCACCGATCCGTACCATATACCACCACCGCTGCCATATCCTACCGCCATATATCCACCACCAATCCGAGTTCTTTTCATATTCGGTTGGTTTTAGTGATGAGGACATGACTATCTTGGATATGACCAAAAATATTGCATATATGCATATTTGTCAGGTGATTTCTAGTGCAAACTATTCAATAATCTATTTATTGATGAGGACATGACTATCTTGGATATGACCAAAAATATTGCATATATGCATATTTGTCAGGTGATTTCTAGTGCAAACTATTCAATAATCTATTTATGTTATCCAGAACAAAAATACTTCACACACTTTTGTGTTTTGTCTAATTGCAGGTGTATGGGACATTTGTACAATCCACATATGAAGATAAGGAAGAAAGAGATGTTTATTTGCTGTCCAAAAAGTTCTCTCACGTCACTTTTGGCCCAAGAGAAGATAGAGTCCAAGTCTCTCACGTTCTGGATTCAGATTCGGACTGCACAGACATATCTGACTCAAAACGCACACAAGTTTTTCATACGGACTCCGAATTGGGTGATTCTTTTTTTGTTGGAAACTAGATTCCGTGCACTTTCCAACCCAATTGGAATCACCTTCAAATTCGTCCGGAGCGTTGAGTTGTGGACGAAACAATCTGATGCTGCAGCAGAATCCGAGTCAAACTACAAGTCCAAAGGTGTTACATCACCTCCACTTGGGCCCATTGGCCTTGTACGACCTAGATTTAGTTTTAGGCTGCCTTGGGACGTCCTCCCACCTCCTTGGCCGCCACCCCTTGCTCCTATATAAGTAGATCCATCTAGTAGCTTTTCCTTGGGATTTGTTTAGTTAAAAGTTAGCCATTGCAACTTCGGGTACTTCGTTTGTGTCCAACAACCAGACCAAGACCGCTTACGGATCCCCACCTTTATCAATACTTCATATATACTCGCAATATTCAGATTGCTTTTATCATATTCTTGCTTGTTCTTCGATTGCTTGCAGGAATAGACCTTCGTGGTCAGGCTGACCGTGTTTCCGGCATCGTCAGTAACCTCAGGAGATTGGTTTAGCGATTGCTAAGGCGCAACGTCGTGCACGTTTGTAGTCGGATCGTCAAAGTCGTCTCCACCAAATCGATAGTTATCATCTCATCGAAAGATCGGGACACCCTCGCCTCTATCAAGTGGTATCAGTTTTCAGGTTGCTCGGTGAGAATTTCCAGTTTTCCTAGATTAGATTTATTTTCTTACCTATTATCCAAGAAAAAGCCACAAAAAAGAGTTAGATCTATTCATCCTTTGTCCAAGCCAGTCTGAGCCTTTGCAATTTTCTTTTCATTGCTTGCATAGTTGAATTATCGGTTGCATCGTCGTGTCGAGTTGCTGGTCTTAGTGTCTTGTTCGTTTAGAGTTTCGAGTTCTATTCACATTAGTCACGCCACCGCTGCATCATTATCTCTTCCGCTGTCCACCACCCATCCATCAATTTCCACCACGTGCTACCCACCATTCATTGTCATAATAATAGTTGAGATTGTTCACATCTTCACTTGATCCAATCTGCATCTTATCTAGTTTGTTTTGGAAAGAGGGAGAAAAAAAGAGAGAGAAAAAAAACGAGAAAAAAAACGAGAAAAAAAAGTCAGAGAAAAAAAAGGAGAGAAAGAAACAAAAGTGTGAGGAAAAAAGAGAGAAGAAAAAAATTGGATCTATCTAGAATCAATCTCGTACCTGAATTCGGATTGGAATCTGTTTTGCGCACTATTCAGTAAAACAGGTGTATCTTCCTCATACGAAGTCCGTTTTGGCTCCGTGAGTACTCAAATTGAAGATAGCGACGAGCCGCATCTAAATAGTTGCAGAAGCTAGTTCAATATTTGACATCTCAAAATCGGCTTCTAAATAGGTCTTTTTGCCCTCCGAAGTTCGTGAACTCAACTTGTTCCAATTTTTCAGGCCAGTTTTAGAATTCTTTGACTCCTCATATCAACTCAGAATTGAGTGATTCTTTTTGCATTGGAAAGCTTGAGTTAGTAGCATTCTTTGAAAGAATTTATCAGAAAATTGTCTCAAACTTTTCAAGAGGAAAGTTGGAGAGAGAGTTGTTGTATATCCTGCTTGGCAGTTGTTTTTCATCATTATCTTCACTGCCGTTGTGATCTTCACTTATATGTTGCTGTCAAGAGCTACTTAGTATCCTTCATTGATGCTAGTTGTGCTACGCCGTGACCTCATTAGTGTTCTAGGCTCGCGTCTCTAGTACGGTCTAGCCTAGGACCAGCACAGTACCGTCGTTGAGCGTTTATTCAACATTGCATCTTTGAATTGATTATTGCTAATCTTTTGCTACCATATATAGCCAACCCAGCTCCACATATTTCTACACCGTGTATACGTACGCTCCCCTGGCAATCGCTTTACTCAATATTCGGAGTTACTTGACACCGCTGGTTGCCGATCACCGCCTGCTGCATGGTAAGAACTTGTAAGACATTGATATTTGCTTTACTGTGAGCGTTTTACCACCACATCCTAGTAGTTATAGGAACATTATTTTTGGGTTTTGTTTCTTGTTCTACTAATCATGACAGGATCCAGAGTCAATTCATGGGCTTTGTCGATCGCGGGAGACGTGCCACCACCTTTGCAAATACCACAACCGTCACGAGAGGTGCACAAACATCCAAATGCACATGATCAGGTTAATGTATCTATACCACCATTTAATGGCCGTTTTAAACCTGCTTTATATATTGAATGGGAGTTCGACGTAAAAAATATATTTGCTTCCCATAATTTCGATGAACATAAAAAGGTTAAGGTTGTGGTTGGTTCTTTCACTGGTTATGCTTTGGTTTGGTGGAGTGAATATTGTCGGTTACACCCTGATTATATACCTACTACTTGGGATGATTTGAAACTTGTCATGCGACATACTTTCGTCCCTGCTTATTATACTCGTGACATGATTAAGAAGTTGCAACACTTAAAACAAGGTAGTGAAACTGTAACAAAATATTATGATGATTTACAAACTACCTTGTTGCATTCCTCTTTAGAAGAAAGTGAAGATGATTTTATGGATAGATTTTGGGGAGGATTAAACCGTGATATTCAAGAGATACTAATTCATGAAGAGTGTTATCCTATGGACCATTTGTTTCATCTTGCTTGCAAAGCTGAACAGGAAATAAAACAACGTGTTGGCCATGAGGAGAACAAGCGCACGGTGCACATTCCAAGAGTTGATATGATTGTTCCTTCAACTACTAGGCATACTATGACAACCACATCCGTTGTTATCAGGACTACATCGCCTCCACCATGTGACACATCGGCCCCGAGAGTGGCTACATCATCTGAGTTGATCATAAGAGGTAATGACAAAGGTACTGATCTTCCATCTCTACATGAGAATGATGAATGCCTTGTCAATGTGAATGCACCATCTGATGAGCTAACCACTACTTTGTTCACACCACCTATTTTAGAGGACTACGTTGGTAATTTGACTTTGCCATGTGATCAAACAACTGAAATACCAACAATTTTGAGTGCACCCATTGAATTAACTATTGATGCAAAAGAACCAATGTTTAATCATTTTGATATGACCTCTAATCTTGGTGATGATTCTGTGTTGAATGACTTATTGCATGTTTGCTTATTTAAGCATGTTATAGCATGTAAATTTGATGCAAGTAAGGTTTATTCACCAATGTTGGGATGGTTTAATGATGAACATTGTCAATCTTTTGAAATGAGTAAGAGCTTCACTTATATGTGCAAACTGAGTTGCAATATTTTCATGCCTTCTACTTCTTGTGCTAATTTTTTGGCTTTAGATTTTATGAACTATGCAAGTTACTCATCTATTCATGTGTCATATATGCAAAAATCAAGGGAAGTAAAAATGGATGACATATACATATACAACATGTACACCTTGTCTCTTTTGTTAGCCACATTTCAGATTAAGCAACGCCGAGGACGGCTTTATTTTCAAGAAGGGGAGGATGATGAGGACATGACTATCTTGGATATGACCAAAAATATTGCATATATGCATATTTGTCAGGTGATTTCTAGTGCAAACTATTCAATAATCTATTTATGTTATCCAGAACAAAAATACTTCACACACTTTTGTGTTTTGTCTAATTGCAGGTGTATGGGACATTTGTACAATCCACATATGAAGATAAGGAAGAAAGAGATGTTTATTTGCTGTCCAAAAAGTTCTCTCACGTCACTTTTGGCCCAAGAGAAGATAGAGTCCAAGTCTCTCACGTTCTGGATTCAGATTCGGACTGCACAGACATATCTGACTCAAAACGCACACAAGTTTTTCATACGGACTCCGAATTGGGTGATTCTTTTTTTGTTGGAAACTAGATTCCGTGCACTTTCCAACCCAATTGGAATCACCTTCAAATTCGTCCGGAGCGTTGAGTTGTGGACGAAACAATCTGATGCTGCAGCAGAATCCGAGTCAAACTACAAGTCCAAAGGTGTTACATCACCTCCACTTGGGCCCATTGGCCTTGTACGACCTAGATTTAGTTTTAGGCTGCCTTGGGACGTCCTCCCACCTCCTTGGCCGCCACCCCTTGCTCCTATATAAGTAGATCCATCTAGTAGCTTTTCCTTGGGATTTGTTTAGTTAAAAGTTAGCCATTGCAACTTCGGGTACTTCGTTTGTGTCCAACAACCAGACCAAGACCGCTTACGGATCCCCACCTTTATCAATACTTCATATATACTCGCAATATTCAGATTGCTTTTATCATATTCTTGCTTGTTCTTCGATTGCTTGCAGGAATAGACCTTCGTGGTCAGGCTGACCGTGTTTCCGGCATCGTCAGTAACCTCAGGAGATTGGTTTAGCGATTGCTAAGGCGCAACGTCGTGCACGTTTGTAGTCGGATCGTCAAAGTCGTCTCCACCAAATCGATAGTTATCATCTCATCGAAAGATCGGGACACCCTCGCCTCTATCAAGATGATGAGGACATGACTATCTTGGATATGACCAAAAATATTGCATATATGCATATTTGTCAGGTGATTTCTAGTGCAAACTATTCAATAATCTATTTATGTTATCCAGAACAAAAATACTTCACACACTTTTGTGTTTTGTCTAATTGCAGGTGTATGGGACATTTGTACAATCCACATATGAAGATAAGGAAGAAAGAGATGTTTATTTGCTGTCCAAAAAGTTCTCTCACGTCACTTTTGGCCCAAGAGAAGATAGAGTCCAAGTCTCTCACGTTCTGGATTCAGATTCGGACTGCACAGACATATCTGACTCAAAACGCACACAAGTTTTTCATACGGACTCCGAATTGGGTGATTCTTTTTTGTTGGAAACTAGATTCCGTGCACTTTCCAACCCAATTGGAATCACCTTCAAATTCGTCCGGAGCGTTGAGTTGTGGACGAAACAATCTGATGCTGCAGCAGAATCCGAGTCAAACTACAAGTCCAAAGGTGTTACATCACCTCCACTTGGGCCCATTGGCCTTGTACGACCTAGATTTAGTTTTAGGCTGCCTTGGGACGTCCTCCCACCTCCTTGGCCGCCACCCCTTGCTCCTATATAAGTAGATCCATCTAGTAGCTTTTCCTTGGGATTTGTTTAGTTAAAAGTTAGCCATTGCAACTTCGGGTACTTCGTTTGTGTCCAACAACCAGACCAAGACCGCTTACGGATCCCCACCTTTATCAATACTTCATATATACTCGCAATATTCAGATTGCTTTTATCATATTCTTGCTTGTTCTTCGATTGCTTGCAGGAATAGACCTTCGTGGTCAGGCTGACCGTGTTTCCGGCATCGTCAGTAACCTCAGGAGATTGGTTTAGCGATTGCTAAGGCGCAACGTCGTGCACGTTTGTAGTCGGATCGTCAAAGTCGTCTCCACCAAATCGATAGTTATCATCTCATCGAAAGATCGGGACACCCTCGCCTCTATCATTTAGAGATCCATATATTTTCCGTTTCGTGTTTCCTTGCCTGAGTAGGTCTCGGGAAAAAAAGTCTGGAGACCCCGGGCAGTTTTTAGGCCAAAATTTCGGCAACCAAAAATATTTTTTCCCTATCCTATTTTTAGGCCACGGGTAGTGTTTTGAGACACTCGCCATCATAGTGATTTTTTGTCGCATTTTTTCGTCGTCGCTTCCCTGATTTCCGAAAAAAAAATAGTCAAAAAAATTTTGTGCCCATCCAGTCAGTTTGACCTGGGAAGAGTTTTGAGACACTCGCCATTATAGTGATTTTTCGCAAAAAAAAGAGGAGCGCAAAAAAAAGAGCGAAAAACAAATTTCCAGAGTGTGCTTTTCCCTTGTTTACGTGCAGCGCCGTGATTTTGTTAGTGTTCTAGGCTCGCGTCTCTAGCACGGTCTAGCCTAGGACCAGCACAGTACCGTCGTTGAGCGTTTATTCAACTTTGCATCTCTGAATTGATTATTGCTTACCATTTTGCTACCATATTATAAGCCTTCCCAGCTCCACATAAGTCTACATCGTGCGTTTGACTCTCCCTGGTAATCGCTATATCCAAGCTTTGAGAGTTTTTGACTACAACGGTTGCCGATCACCACCTGCTGCTGGGTAAGAACTGGTACGAATTTGAGATTCGCTTGAAGGTTTTGTGACACACCACCATCACCACCACTTCTAATAGTCTGCAGGATCATATTCTTTTGTGTTTCTATTGCTGCTAACCATGGCAGGTTCACAAGCCGATGAGACTGATTGGGAGAACATGACGAACAAGGAGTTGCATGATAAATTTCAGCAAATGATGAGTGGCCAGGTGGGAGATGTGCTAAACAGATTTGAAGAGGCTATGGAGAAGATAGATGTCGTGGAGAAGTCGTTCGAGACAAAGCTGGATAACAAGTTTACTGAATTACTCAAGCGTCTTCCCCAACCACCACCGGCTGCACATGTCGCACCTCTACAACAACAACAACCACATCTCCAACGCCGCCTTCCAAATCAAGTGGGACGGGCACAGCGCGTTCCAATTGAGACTGGTCAAAATTCGGGTGCTGCTGCACCTACTGTTGATGCTTCTTTGGCTCCTGCTCCTGCGGCGGCTGAGGAGGATGACGATTATGCGGGCGATTATGAGGATGAGGTTGATCAAAATCAGAACTACGTGCAGCCACCAGCACCACCACCAGCAGGTCGACCTCAGGTATATATTCGCAACGGTAGGCCGGCACCACCACCTCAGGTACGAGATCATGACCATCTCCCTAAACTGAAATTGAATATTCCACCATTTGAGGGTAGATATGTTCCTGATATATATCTTACTTGGGAGTTAGAAACTGAACAACGATTTACATGTTTACAATATCCTGAGGACAAACATGTTCCTGCTGCTGTTTGTGCTTTCACTAGCTTTGCATGTGTTTGGTGGTCTGAACATTGCAGATTATATCCTGTTCCAGCTACTTGGGCTGCTTTGAAAACTGCTATGCGTACTCGTTGGGTTCCACCATATTATCAACGTGAATTACTTCAAAAATTGCAGCGTTTAAGACAAGGGAAAAATTCTGTAGAAAAATATTATCAGGAATTACAAACTGGCATGATTAGATGTGGTATTGTTGAGGAGAATGAAGCTATGCTTGCACGTTTTATGGGTGGATTAAATAAAGAGATTCAGACCATTCTAGAGTATAAGGATTATAATAATATCACTCGTTTATTCCATCTTGCTTGTAAAGCTGAACGTGAAGTGCAGGATCGACAGCCATTGGCGCGAACTAACTTTTCTGCAGGTCGACCTTCATCATGGACACCGCGTGCATCTTCTACTTCCACTTCACCATCACCTCCATCAGGTGCCACCTCCGGCCGTGATACAAGAAAGCAGGCACAACCACCACTCTCTGCCAAGAGCACACCTGCTGGGCCTGCGCAGAGCTCTTCTTCTTCCATGGCATCGACAGGGCACACAAGTGATATTATTTGTCGTCGTTCTAAGGGAAGAGGACATTTTGCGAGAGAATGCAAATCTCAGCGTGTTATGATTGCTACTGAGGATGGTGGGTATGAGTCCGCTAGTGACTATGATGAGGAGACTTTGGCTCTTATTACCCGTGAAGAACATGGTGGAGATGATTCTGAAAATGAGACGCAATACATGGCTCCTGAAGACGCTGACAGGTATGAATGTTTAGTTGCTCAACGTGTTTTGAGTGTGCAGGTCACACAAGCAGAGCAAAATCAGAGGCATAATTTGTTCCATACAAAGGGAGTTGTGAAGGAACGTTCTGTTCGCGTCATCATAGATGGAGGGAGCTGTAACAACCTGGCTAGCATGGAGATGGTGGAGAAGCTATCTCTCACCACAAGACCACATCCACATCCTTACTACATCCAATGGTTCAACAACAGCGGCAAGGTTAAGGTAACACGTACTGTTCGTGTGCATTTTAGTATCTCTACATATGTTGATTGTGATGTGGTACCCATGCAAGCATGTTCCTTATTACTAGGTAGACCATGGCAATTTGATAAAAATTCTGTACACCATGGTAGAAACAATCAGTATACTCTTGTTCATAAGGATAAAAATATTACTTTGCTTCCTATGACTCCTGATTCCATTTTGAAAGATGACATTAATAGAGCTAATAAAGCAAAACAGGAGAAAAATAAGAGTGAAAATCAGATTGTGGCAAATGAATTTGAGCAACAAATGAAACCTAATAATAAACCATCTAGTGTTGTTTCTGAAATTAAATTGAAAAGTGCATGTTTACTTGCCACAAAATCTGATATTGATGAGCTAGATTTCAGCAAATCTGTTTGCTATGCTTTTGTGTGCAAAGAGGCATTATTTTCATTCGAGGACGTGCCTTCCTCTTTGCCCCCTGCTGTCACTAACATTTTGCAGGAGTTCGCTGACGTCTTTCCACAAGACGTGCCACCGGGATTAACACCTATTCGAGTTATTGAGCATCAAATTGACTTAATTCCCGGTGCATCGCTACCCAACCGTGCACCATACCGTACCAATCCAGAGGAGACGAAGGAGATTATGCGTCAAGTACAGGAGCTGCTCGACAAAGGTTATATACGCGAATCTCTTAGTCCTTGTGCTGTTCCTATTATACTAGTGCCTAAAAAGGATGGTACGTCGCGTATGTGTGTTGATTGTCGAGGCATTAATAATATTACTATTCGTTATCGTCATCCTATTCCTAGGCTAGATGATATGCTTGATGAATTGAGTGGCTCTACAATATTCTCCAAAGTTGATTTGCGTAGTGGGTAGTATCAAATTCGTATGAAATTGGGAAATGAATGGAAAACTGCATTTAAAACTAAGTTTGGTTTATATGAGTGGTTAGTCATGCCTTTTGGGTTAACTAATGCACCTAGTACTTTCATGAGACTAATGAACGAAGTTTTACGTGCTTTCATTGGACGATTTGTGGTAGTCTATTTTGATGATATACTGATTTATAGCAAATCTTTGGAAGAACATTTGGAACATTTACGTGCTGTTTTTATTGCTCTACGTGATGCACGTTTGTTTGGTAACCTTGGGAAGTGCACCTTTTGCACCGACCGAGTATCTTTTCTTGGCTATGTTGTTACTCCACAGGGAATTGAAGTTGATAAAGCCAAGATTGAAGCTATTGAGAGTTGGCCGCAGCCCAAAACGGTCACACAAGTGCGTAGTTTTCTTGGACTCGCTGGTTTCTATAGGCGTTTTGTGAGAGATTTTAGCACCATTGCTGCACCTCTCAACGAGCTTACAAAGAAGGATGTGCCTTTTGTTTGGGGTACCGCACAGGAAGAAGCCTTCACGGTATTGAAAGATAAGTTGACACATGCTCCTTTACTCCAACTTCCTGATTTTAATAAGACTTTTGAGCTTGAATGTGATGCTAGTGGAATTGGATTAGGAGGTGTGTTATTACAAGATGGCAAACCTGTTGCATACTTTTCTGAAAAATTGAGTGGGCCTAGTCTGAATTATTCTACTTATGATAAAGAACTATATGCTCTTGTTCGGACTTTAGAAACATGGCAACATTATTTATGGCCCAAAGAATTTGTTATACATTCTGATCATGAATCTTTGAAACATATTAAAAGTCAAGCTAAACTGAATCGTAGACATGCTAAATGGATTGAATTCATTGAAACTTTCCCTTATGTCATTAAACACAAGAAGGGTAAAGAAAATGTTATTGTTGATGCATTGTCTCGTCGCTATACTATGCTTTCACAACTTGACTTCAAAATATTTGGTTTGGAGACCATCAAAGATCAATATGTGCATGATGCTGATTTTAAAGATGTATTGCAGAATTGTAAAGAAGGAAGAACCTGGAACAAGTTTGTCGTTAATGATGGATTTGTGTTCCGTGCTAACAAGCTATGCATTCCAGCTAGCTCTCTTCGTCTTTTGTTGTTGCAGGAGGCGCATGGAGGAGGATTAATGGGACACTTTGGCGTGAAGAAGACGGAGGACGTACTTGCTACACATTTCTTTTGGCCAAAGATGAGACGAGATGTTGAGCGTTTTGTTGCTCGCTGCACTACATGTCAAAAAGCTAAGTCACGACTCAATCCTCATGGTTTATATATGCCTTTGCCTGTACCTAGTGTTCCTTGGGAGGATATATCTATGGACTTTGTTTTAGGTTTACCTCGAACAAAGAAGGGGAGGGATAGCATATTTGTTGTCGTGGATAGATTCTCGAAAATGGCACACTTTATACCATGTCATAAAAGCGATGATGCTGTTAATGTTGCTGATTTGTTCTTTCGTGAAATTATTCGCTTGCATGGTGTGCCAAATACTATTGTTTCAGATCGTGATACTAAATTTCTTAGCCACTTTTGGAGATGTTTATGGGCTAAGTTGGGGACTAAACTGCTTTTTAGTACTACTTGTCACCCCCAAACTGATGGACAAACTGAAGTAGTCAATAGAACATTGTCTACTATGCTTAGGGCTGTTTTGAAGAATAATAAGAAAATGTGGGAAGAATGCTTGCCTCATATTGAGTTTGCTTATAATCGTTCATTGCATTCTACTACTAAGATGTGCCCTTTTGAAATTGTGTATGGTTTCCTACCTCGTGCACCTATTGATTTGTTGCCTCTTCCATCTTCGGAGAAGGTTAATTTTGATGCTAAACAACGTGCTGAATTGATCTTAAAAATGCATGAGTTAACTAAGGAAAACATTGAGCGTATGAATGCTAAATATAAACTTGCTGGAGATAAGGGTAGAAAACATGTTGTGTTTGCACCTGGAGATCTTGTTTGGTTACATTTGCGTAAGGATAGATTTCCTGATTTGCGCAAATCAAAGCTAATGCCACGTGTTGATGGTCCTTTTAAGGTGTTAGAGAAAATAAATGATAATGCATATAAACTTGAGCTGCCTGCAGATTTTGGGGTTAGTCCCACTTTTAACATTGCAGATTTGAAGCCTTATTTGGGTGAGGAAGATGAGCTTCCGTCGAGGACGACTTCATTTCAAGAAGGGGAGGATGATGAGGACATCAATACCATTGTTACACCCACAGGCCCTGCTGCTATACATACTGGACCAATTACTAGAGCTCGCGCACGCCAATTAAATTACCAGGTACTTTCGTTTCTTGGTAATGATTCTAATGTTCATGAGAATATGATGCTGCCTAAATTGGATACATTTGTTTTGCTTACAAATGAAGGGCCTAGCTTGGAGAAGGATGAACATTGGAGCAAGAACAAGCATGGAGATGATGGCATGCGCATGGGGAACAAGAACGGAGTTACAAGTGATGATTTCAGGACGTTGAAGCCACCATAATGCGTGCATGAAGCCTTGGACGAAATATACAAGATGCTACTTCATAACTTTCGTCCAGAGGCTATTCTAGGTGCTGCGTCACCTTATTATTGGGCCAGGCCCTTGTAATTTCGAAATACATAAGTATAGGCTGTTTTTAGAGTCCGTATGTGTGGGGAAACAAGAGATAGGGTTGGTTTCGGACCCCTTCCTCAAGGGCCACGAAATTCCCACCTCTTCCTCCATATATACAGCCCTTAGGGCGTCGTTTAGACTTTGGGTTTTGTTTAGATTAAAAGTTCGCCATAGCTGCAACTTCGCGTACTTCGTTTGTGTTCAGCGACCAGACAAAGGCGTCACAGAACTCCACCTTGATCAATAAAGCTTTCATCTTATATTCGCAATATCCAGATTGCAATCTCAGTTTCTTGCTTGTTCTTCGTTTGCTCGCAGGAAACAGACCCTCGTGGTCAGGTTGATCGTGCTCCGGCGTGGTCGATAACCTCTCGCACGTTCGTAGTCGGATCGTCAAAGTCGACTTCCATCAAAGCGATATTCATCATCTCATCGAAAGACGGGACACCTTTGCCTCTATCAAATCTCATGGCCTCTATATGCCACTTCCAATTCCATATCACCCATGGGAAGACATTAGCATGGACTTTGTGCTTGGTTTGCCTAGAACTCGAAATGGCAAGGATTCCGTTTTTGTTGTTGTGGACCGATTCTCCAAAATGGCACATTTCATTCCTTGCAACAAGATAGACGATGCTTCACATGTTACAAATTTGTTTTGTAGGGAAATCTTGCGCCTTCATGGAGTGCCAAAGACGATTGTCTCGGACCGCGACGTCAAGTTCTTGAGTTACTTTTGGAAGACATTGTGCGCCAAGCTCGGAATCAGGCTTTTGTTCTCTTCGGCATACCATCCACAAACCGACGGCCAAACGGAGGTGACCAACCGCACGCTCTCCACTCTACTACGCGTGTTGATAAAGAAGAACATAAGGAGTGGGAGGAGTGCCTACCCATCGCCGAGTACGCCTACAATCGTGCAAGACATTCGACTACCGGCAAGTCCCCCTTCGAGGTCGTCTATGGCTTCACCCATTGTCTCCATTGGACATTCTACCTCTACCGCTACAAGAGCGCACAAACATGGACGCGAGTGCCCGAGTCAACTTCCTCAAGAAGATGCACGAAGATACAAGAAACACCATCGAGCGCCAAGTACAACGACTCGCGACCAAGCTCAACGTCAACAAGCAACCCATGATGTTCAATGTTGGAGATCTTGTGTGGCTACACCTTTGCAAGGATCGCTTCCCCAAGGAACGCAAGTCCAAGCTACTACCCCGAGCGGATGGACCCTTCAAGGTGCTTGCACGCTACAACAACAACGCATACAAGATCGACATCCCACGCGACAAGTACTCCGTGAGCGACATCATCAACATCAAAGATCTATCCCCGTACCATGGTGATGACAATTTCGATCCGAGGTCGGATCTTTCCCAAGGGAGGGGAGATGATGCGGAGCATCCTACGGTCATCCCCATGGACCTACCATCGTCTCATCAAGAACCAAGAGGACCTATGACACGAGCACGAGCTAGAGCTCTCGAGAACGAGGTGACTTCCTTCCTTAGTGATATCACATATGATCCACTCGAGACATGGCTGCTACCTAAGTCCGATATGCTATGCATGATTAGGTGTCAAGAGAAGCCTCCCGAGGATGCACGTGAAGACGGACAAGCCGCCAAGTCCATGGATGAAGGGAACCAACGGAAACGGGCAAGTTAACCTTCCAGGCCCCGGACATCCGGCCATGACCCCGGACATCCGGCCCCTGGAGCATCCACAGCAGCAGTAGCCCAGACGCCCAAGCCTACAGGGCCCGGACATCCGGCGTCCAGCCCGGACATCCGGCCGAAGCCCGAAAATCCGGCCAAAAGCCCGGACATCCGGCGCCACGCTACAGAACATCCAGAAGTTTTGCCCTCCAGCCCGGACATCCGGCCTCTCCTGAAGCCCCGGACATCCGGCCCGTCGCCCAGACATCCGGCCACCCCTGTCTGCGCACAGTAAGGGCCGAGGCCCGTGTACCCCTTCGACCCCCTAGACTATATATACTCCTTCTCCTCCATCTTTCTAGGGTTAGCATTGGTTTAGCTCATATGTGAGATAGAGCATTGCTCATCCATACGGGTCTCCTCCTTGCGAGAGACTGTGGCCCCTCTTCGGAGACGATCCACATTGGATTCAAGACCCCCTCTTGGGTGGCCCCACCTCAAGACCTCCTTTCGGAGAAGAACCGGTTACCTATGTATCATCCCTTGTTGGATTTGGATCATGTATCTCTTTGTGTTTCGAGGATCTAGCACATGTGTGATTGTTCTTGCTGGTTTGAGTGATTCTCTCGTGTCTTCCCCTCGTGTTTCCCCTCGTGTTCTTCGTGTTCTTAGTTGGGATCCGCTCCTTTCGTGAAAGATCGGCTATTTGGGTTCCACCCTACATCACATATCGTTGCTCTTCATTGTGTTGGGGTCGGGGATGATGACGCCCATGTCGTCGAGGATTGACAATCTCATGTTGTGCTTGGCAAGGAGGGTGGTCTTCCTCATGTTGCTCTTGGCGAGGAGGGTTGTCTTCCTCATGATGCTCTTGGCGAGGAGGTGGTCCATTGTCTTCTTGCTCTCGATGGACTTGACGTTCTTGTCTCGCATGAGAAGAAACTTGTCTATCTTGACGAGGAGCTTGTCGATCTTGACGAGGGGCTTGACGATGCACACGTGCTTCGTAAATCCTTTCTTGAGCTTCGTTGCGAAGTGCTTCTTGATGTAGTCGAGCTTGTCGGCCTCGATTGGCTACGGCACAACTTGAGTCTTGAAGAGCACGTTGCGCCTCAAGTGCTTGAGCTTCACGTAGTTGTCGTTCTTGACGTTGCGCCTCGGCGTCTTGTGCATCTTGATGTTGTCACGCTCGCTCCTCTTGTTCTTGTTGTCGTTGGCATTGCCGTTCTTGTGCTTGTGCGAAAGCAGCTTGGTTGTGATGATGTCGATGCTCTTGCGAGTCGGTGTCGTATAGAGGATTGCGGTTAGCTTGACGGTCTTGACGCGCGGCACGACGAAGAGTGTTCGATGTCGGTGTACTTGAACCGGAGATGGTGTCGTCGTAGTGTCGACTTGAGCGGCTCCGTCTTGACGAGGACGAAGTTGTAGAAGAGCGGACCATCATGGTTCGGATATCTTCTTTGAGGGAACTCATGGATGTGTCGAAGTAGTCTCTTGTACGTTGCTCGGATTGTCGTAGGTCAGTGGCGAGATTGTCGATGCGGTCGCCCAAAGCAAGTTGTTCTTGATGCAAAGCTCGGTGTGCACCAAATAGTTGAGTCTTGGTGACGTAGGATGACATGTCGTCGTCTTGCTCCAAGAAGAGTGGGTTGGTAGAAGTACTTGGCCTATCCATCATTCCAAACAAAGATATGTGAGTGGGAGAAAGAGAAGAACCAATACCAAATGTACCTTGACCGATGTTGAAAATGGATCAAAGATCACTCCAATGTGTATCAAGGGAATAGCACAATTGGTACCATTTCTTGTCGGTTCTCACACCTACACAAGTAAAAGCTTATGGTGGAGCTTGGTTAGGATGGTGGCACAAAATTTGATGCAATTGTAAGTGAGACTCAATAATGTTGGAAAAGATTCACAAATTTGCAAATGCAACAAGTAGACCAATAGCAAGATATGGTACACGGAAACACACAGCAAAAAGATAAGTGGGGTTGGGCAACCAAGGGTGAGCCAAAATGTGGAATCCACCAAGATGCTCTTGTTGCACAACACTAGAGAGACGCTAGCACGATTGCACAATAGGCGGATACGAACTTGTGCACAATCTACTAAGCAAAAATGCAACGACTTCTATCCCAAGTATGCTATATGTATGATGTTTCTATGCTTTGATCCAAGATGATCGAGTATGACAATCTTAATGTTGTATGATGCTATGGTTCTTGCTTAAGCTCTTTGCTTATCTTTCCCTTTTGCTTAAAAGCTTGTTTGGCTCTTTGTTGTTTGAGCTCTTTTCTCATGCAATGCTTCACGAACCAAGATAGCAATTGTGTATGCGAAGACAACTTTTGTGACACAAGAGATGATACCAAGATATGCAACTCAATGATGGTATGTATGCTATGTGAAGTATGAACACTAATGTGCACAAGTCACGTTGCCGGCAATACTCAAAGGCTAGTCTCGATGGGTAAGCTACGCAAAAGTAAGGCCATGGGTTTATCAATGCAAATGCAAGAGAGTATGATAATATCACGATACCAAGATGATATGACGGTGAAGGTGATACTAAAGTAATGTAGCCGTTCGTAGTAGTCCTTGGCGAAGATGAGCGGTGGTGATGTTGTTGCCGAACCGTACCTAGATAGCCGAAACACAATAGGATACGGAAACCACAACTCAAATTCTCAAAACAAAATGGGTCAAAATTATCGGAGTTGGTAGCGGGAAAGGCTATGGTGGTGCTATGCGGAAGTGGTGGTGGTATGTGGAAGTGTATGTGGGCACCGGGACAAAATTTGGTGAGAGTTAGGCGGTAAACGGAGTGGAGGATGGAGTTGATGCTGTCAGGGGCCGGATGTCCAGGCTGATGGCCGGATGTCCGGGCTGGTCGGGCCGGATGTCCGGGCTCGGGATCCGTGGATGAACACCGCATGGAGAGGTCAAATCCGGGGCGAAATTCAGAAGATTTTGTGGATGGAAATTGGGGAAAAGATGGGGAAAAGCTAGATCTACCTGCAACACACGAAATCCGCGGATCAAATCCAACAAAACTTCATCACACCAACAAATCACAAAAAAACTTGGGGCTATTTTTGTCGGTCAATTTTCGGGTTAGGACGAAAAACAACAAAATCAAGCTAGAAAACAAAGACAGGGGGCTCCGAAATCGTGATCAACGTGGCTCATGATACCAAGATGATGTAGGGTGGAACCCTAGATGGCCGATCTTTCACGAAAGGAGCGGATCCCTACGAAGAACGTGATGAACACGAGGGAAACACGAGAGAAATCACTCAACCAACAAGAATAGATCACACATGCGCTAGATCGATGAACACAAAGGTAAGATACAAGATCCAAGTCCAACAAAGGACGATACAAAGGGTAACCGGTTCTTCTCCGTGAGGAGGTCTTGATGGGGGTCTTCTCCGTGAGGAGGTCTTGAATCCAAGGGGATCTTCTCCGTAGAGGGGCCGCGATCTCTCTCGTGGAGTAGATCCGTAATGGATGAGCAATGCTCTATCTCACAAATGAGCTAAACCAATGCTAACCCTAGAAAGATGGAGGAGAAGGAGTATATATAGTCTAGGGGGTCGAAGGGGTACACGGGCCTCGGCCCTTACTGAGCGCAGACAGGGGTGGCCGGATGTCCGGGCGACGGGCCGGATGTCCGGGGCTTCAGGAGGGGCCGGATGTCCGGGCTGGGGGGCCGGACGTCCGGGCTGGAGGGCAAAACTTCTGGATGTTCTGTAGCGTGGCACCGGATGTCCGGGCTTTTGACCGGATTTTCGGGCTGGGGCCGGATGTCCGGGCTGGACGCCGGATGTCCGGGCCCTGTAGGCTTGGGCGTCTGGGCTGCTGCTGCTGTGGTTGCTCCAGGGGCCGGATGTTCGGGGACTTGGCCGGATGTCCCGGGCCTGGAAGGTGAACTTGCCCGTTTCCGTTGGTTCTCTTCATCCGTGAACTTGGCGGCTTGTCCGTCTTCACGTGCATCCTCGGGAGGCTCCTCTTGACACCTAATCATGCATAGCATATCGGACTTAGGTAGTAGCCATGTCTCGAGTGGATCATATGTGATATCACTAAGGAAGGAATCATGCTCTAGCTCGTGCTCGTGTCATAGGTCCTCTTGGCTCTTGATGAGACGATGGTAGGTCCATGGGGATGACCGTAGGATGCTCCGCATCACTTCCGCCACCTCAACTTAACCCAATTTTGTTTGTGTTGAGAGTTGTGTCTCCTAAGGTGTTTCAGCTACTTAGGAACCGTGTTTCGAACTCCGACACCATGTATAGTCCATCCACCTTACCCTCGACTTCCGCATTGCGTCTCAAAACCCATCATTGCATTTCCGCAATCCCATTGAGCTTCCGCAAAACCACCACCGCTTACACTACCACCGTCTGACTTTTGTCCTTGAGATTTTGAGTTGTGGTTTTTCCGTTTCCTAAGGTGTTTCGGCTACTTAGGGACGAGTCTCCATCATCTTGGTATCTACATCAAGAACACCGCCACTCATCATCGCCAAGGACGGTAACCTCG
This sequence comes from Triticum aestivum, assembly GCF_018294505.1. Lineage (NCBI taxonomy): Eukaryota > Viridiplantae > Streptophyta > Magnoliopsida > Poales > Poaceae > Triticum > Triticum aestivum. The sequence goes on along the minus strand of NC_057799.1, from coordinate 261,358,384 downwards.
ACGAAACCATTGTATATTCCCCTTGCAATTGCATTGATAACCCTGAGCCCATTTTGTGTCACTTGCCTATCGTGACTAGCCATTTGAGTATTGCCGGCAACGTTACTTGTGCACATTAGTGATCTACACCATACATTGCATACATACCATATCATATTGGTATCATCATATCATATCTTGTGTCACAAGATTGTTCCCGCATATACACAATTGCTATGTTGGTTTGTGATAGAGGCAAAGGTGTCCCGTCTTTCGATGAGATGATGGATATCGCTTTAGTGAAAGTCGACTTTGACGATCCGACTACGAACGTGCGATGACGTCGCGCCTTAGCAATCGCTAAACCAACTCCGAGAGGTTATTGACCACGCCGGAGCACGATCGACCTGACCACGAGGGTCTGTTTCCTGCGAGCAAACGAAGAACAAGCAAGAAACTGAGATTGCAATCTGGATATTGCGAATATAAGATGAAAGCTTTATTGATCAAGGTGGGGTTCTGTGACGCCTTTGTCTGGTCGTTGAACACAAACGAAGTACGCGAAGTTGCAGCTATGGCGAACTTTTAATCTAAACAAAACCCAAAGTCTAAACGACGCCCTAAGGGATGTATATATGGAGGAAGAGGGGGGAATTTCGTGGCCCTTGGGGAAGGGGTCCGAAACCAACCCTATCTCTTGTTTCCCCACACATACAGACTCTAAAAATAGCCTATACTCAATTATTTCGAAATTACATGGGCCTGGCCCAATAATAAGGTGACGCAGCACCTAGAATAGCCTCCGGACGAAAGTTATGAAGTAGCATCTTGTATATTTCGTCCAAGGCTTCATGCACGCATTATGGTGGCTTCAATGTCCTGAAATCATCACTTGTAACTCCGTTCTTGTTCCCCTTGCGCATGCCATCAACTCCATGCTTGTTCTTGCTCCAATGTTCATCCTTCTCAAAGCTAGGCCCTTCATTTCTAAGCAAAAGAAATGTATCCAATTTAGGCAGCATCATATTCTCATGAACATTAGAATCATTACCAAGAAACGAAAGTACCTGGTAATTTAATTGGCGTGCGCGAGCTCTAGTAATTGGTCCAGTATGTATAGCAGCAGGGGTTGTGGGTGTAACAATGGTATTGATGTCCTCATCAAGCACCTAGAATAGCCTTTGGACGAAAGTTATGAAGTAGCATCTTGTATATTTCGTCCAAGGCTACATGCACGCATTATGGTGGCTTCAACATCCTGAAATCATCACTTGTAACTCCGTTCTTGTTCCCCATGCGCATGCCATCATCTCCATGCTTGTTCTTGCTCCAATGTTCATCCTTCTCAAAGCTAGGCCCTTCATTTGTAAGCAAAACAAATATATCCAATTTAGGCAGCATCATATTCTCACGAACATTAGAATCATTACCAAGAAACGAAAGTACCTGGTAATTTAATTGGCGTGCGCGAGCTCTAGTAATTGGTCCAGTATGTATAGCAGTAGGGGCTGTGGGTGTAACAATGGTATTGATGTCCTCATCAGTTTGTGCATTTTGTATATCCAATTCAGCACGTTCTTTAGCATCAAAATTAACCTTCTCCGAAGATGGAAGAGGCAACAAATCAATTGGTGCACGAGGTAGGAAACCATACACAATTTCAAAAGGGCACATCTTAGTAGTAGAATGCAATGAACTATTATAAGCAAATTCAATATGAGGCAAGCATTCTTCCATTCAAACCAGCCTAAGCATAGTAGACAATGTTCTATTGACTACTTCAGTTTGTCCATCAGTTTGGGGGTGACAAGTAGTACTAAAAAGGAGTTTAGTCCCCAACTTAGCCCATAAACATCTCCAAAAGTGGCTAAGAAATTTAGTATCACGATCTGAAACAATAGTATTTGGCACACCATGCAAGCGAATAATTTCACGAAAGAACAAACCAGCAACATTAACAGCATCATCACTTTTATGACATGGTATAAAGTGTGCCATTTTCGAGAATCTATCCACGACAACAAATATGCTATCCCTCCCCTTCTTTGGTCGAGGTAAACCTAAAACAAAGTCCATAGATATATCCTCCCAAGGAACACTAGGTACAGGCAAAGGCATATATAAACCATGAGGATTGAGTCGTGACTTAGCTTTTTGACATGTAGTGCAGCGAGCAACAAAACCCTCAACATCCCGTCTCATCTTTGGCCAAAAGAAATGTGTAGCAAGTACGTCCTCCGTCTTCTTCACGCCAAAGTGTCCCATTAATCCTCCTCCATGCGCCTCCTACAACAACAAAAGACGAAGAGAGCTAGCTGGAATGCATAGCTTGTTAGCACGGAACACAAATCCATCATTAACGACAAACTTGTTCCAGGTTCTTCCTTCTTTACAATTATGCAATACATCTTTAAAATCAGCATCATGCACATATTGATCTTTGATGGTCTCCAAACCAAATATTTTGAAGTCAAGTTGTGACAGCATAGTATAGCGACGAGCCAATGCATCAGCAATAACATTTTCTTTACCCTTCTTGTGTTTAATGACATAAGGGAAAGTTTCAATGAATTCAACCCATTTAGCATGTCTACGATTCAGTTTAGCTTGACTTTTAATATGTTCCAAAGATTCATGATCAGAATGTATAACAAATTCTTTGGGCCATAAATAATGTTGCCATGTTTCTAAAGTCCGAACAAGAGCATATAGTTCTTTATCATAAGTAGAATAATTCAGACTAGGCCCACTCAATTTTTCAGAAAAGTATGCAACAGGTTTGCCATCTTGTAATAACACACCTCCTAAGCCAATTCCACTAGCATCACATTCAAGCTCAAAAGTCTTACTAAAATCAGGAAGTTGGAGTAAAGGAGCATGTGTCAACTTATCTTTCAATACCGTGAAGGCTTCTTCCTGTGCGGTACCCCAAACAAAAGGCACATCCTTCTTTGTAAGCTCGTTGAGAGGTGCAGCAATGGTGCTAAAATCTCTCACAAAACGCCTATAGAAACCAGCGAGACCAAGAAAACTCCGCACTTGTGTGACCGTTTTGGGCTGCGGCAACTCTCAATAGCTTCAATCTTGGCTTTATCAACTTCAATTCCCTGTGGAGTAACAACATAGCCAAGAAAAGATACTCGGTCGGTGCAAAAGGTGCACTTCCCAAGGTTACCAAACAAACGTGCATCACGTAGAGCAATAAAAACAACACGTAAATGTTCCAAATGTTCTTGATAGAGGCAAAGGTGTCCCGTCTTTCGATGAGATGATGGATATCGCTTTGGTGGAAGTCGACTTTGATGATCCGACTACGAACGTGCGAGGACGTCGCGCCTTAGCAATCGCTAAACCAACTCCGAGAGGTTATCGACCACGCCGGAGCACGATCAACCTGACCACGAGGGTCTGTTTCCTGCGAGCAAACGAAGAACAAGCAAGAAACTGAGATTGCAATCTGGATATTGCGAATATAAGATGAAAGCTTTATTGATCAAGGTGGAGTTCTGTGACGCCTTTGTCTGGTCGCTGAACACAAACGAAGTACGCGAAGTTGCAGCTATGGCGAACTTTTAATCTAAACAAAACCCAAAGTCTAAACGACGCCCTAAGGGCTGTATATATGGAGGAAGAGGGGGGGGGATTTCGTGGCCCTTGAGGAAGGGGTCCGAAACCAACCCTATCTCTTGTTTCCCCACACATACGGACTCTAAAAACAGCCTATACTTATGTATTTCGAAATTACATGGGCCTGGCCCAATAATAAGGTGACGCAGCACCTAGAATAGCCTCTGGACGAAAGTTATGAAGTAGCATCTTGTATATTTCGTCCAAGGCTTCATGCACGCATTATGGTGGCTTCAACGTCGTGAAATCATCACTTGTAACTCCGTTCTTGTTCCCCATGCGCATGCCATCATCTCCATGCTTGTTCTTGCTCCAATGTTCATCCTTCTCAAAGCTAGGCCCTTCATTTGTAAGCAAAACAAATGTATCCAATTTAGGCAGCATCATATTCTCATGAACATTAGAATCATTACCAAGAAACGAAAGTACCTGGTAATTTAATTGGCGTGCGCGAGCTCTAGTAATTGGTCCAGTATGTATAGCAGCAGGGACTGTGGGTGTAACAATGGTATTGATGTCCTCATCATCCTCCCCTTCTTGAAATGAAGTCGTCCTCGACGGAAGCTCATCTTCCTCACCCAAATAAGGCTTCAAATCTGCAATGTTAAAAGTGGGACTAACCCCAAAATCTGCAGGCAGCTCAAGTTTATATGCATTATCATTTATTTTCTCTAACACCTTAAAAGGACCATCAGCACGTGGCATTAGCTTTGATTTGCGCAAATCAGGAAATCTATCCTTACGCAAATGTAACCAAACAAGATCTCCAGGTGCAAACACAACATGTTTTCTACCCTTATCTCCAGCAAGTTTATATTTAGCATTCATACGCTCAATGTTTTCCTTAGTTAACTCATGCATTTTTAAGATCAATTCAGCACGTTGTTTAGCATCAAAATTAACCTTCTCCGAATATGGAAGAGGCAACAAATCAATAGGTGCACGAGGTAGGAAACCATACACAATTTCAAAAGGGCACATCTTAGTAGTAGAATGCAATGAACGATTATAAGCAAACTCAATATGAGGCAAGCATTCTTCCCACATTTTCTTATTATTCTTCAAAACAGCCCTAAGCATAGTAGACAATGTTCTATTGACTACTTCAGTTTGTCCATCAGTTTGGGGGTGACAAGTAGTACTAAAAAGCAGTTTAGTCCCCAACTTAGCCCATAAACAACTCCAAAAGTGGCTAAGAAATTTAGTATCACGATCGGAAACAATAGTATTTGGCACACCATGCAAGCGAATAATTTCACGAAAGAACAAATCAGCAACATTAACAGCATCATCGCTTTTATGACATGGTATAAAGTGTGCCATTTTCGAGAATCTATCCACGACAACAAATATGCTATCCCTCCCCTTCTTTGTTCGAGGTAAACCTAAAACAAAGTCCATAGATATATCCTCCCAAGGAACACTAGGTACAGGCAAAGGCATATATAAACCATGAGGATTGAGTCGTGACTTAGCTTTTTGACATGTAGTGCAGCGAGCAACAAAACGCTCAACATCCCGTCTCATCTTTGGCCAAAAGAAATGTGTAGCAAGTACGTCCTCCGTCTTCTTCACGCCAAAGTGTCCCATTAATCCTCCTCCATGCGCCTCCTGCAACAACAAAAGACGAAGAGAGCTAGCTGGAATGCATAGCTTGTTAGCACGGAACACAAATCCATCATTAACGACAAACTTGTTCCAGGTTCTTCCTTCTTTACAATTCTGCAATACATCTTTAAAATCAGCATCATGCACATATTGATCTTTGATGGTCTCCAAACCAAATATTTTGAAGTCAAGTTGTGAAAGCATAGTATAGCGACGAGACAATGCATCAGCAATAACATTTTCTTTACCCTTCTTGTGTTTAATGACATAAGGGAAAGTTTCAATGAATTCAACCCATTTAGCATGTCTACGATTCAGTTTAGCTTGACTTTTAATATGTTTCAAAGATTCATGATCAGAATGTATAACAAATTCTTTGGGCCATAAATAATGTTGCCATGTTTCTAAAGTCCGAACAAGAGCATATAGTTCTTTATCATAAGTAGAATAATTCAGACTAGGCCCACTCAATTTTTCAGAAAAGTATGCAACAGGTTTGCCATCTTGTAATAACACACCTCCTAATCCAATGCTACTAGCATCACATTCAAGCTCAAAAGTCTTATTAAAATCAGGAAGTTGGAGTAAAGGAGCATGTGTCAACTTATCTTTCAATACCGTGAAGGCTTCTTCCTGTGCGGTACCCCAAACAAAAGGCACATCCTTCTTTGTAAGCTCGTTGAGAGGTGCAGCAATGGTGCTAAATCTCTCACAAAACGCCTATAGAAACCAGCGAGACCAAGAAAACTCCGCACTTGTGTGACCGTTTTGGGCTGCGGCAACTCTCAATAGCTTCAATCTTGGCTTTATCAACTTCAATTCCCTGTGGAGTAACAACATAGCCAAGAAAAGATACTCGGTCGGTGCAAAAGGTGCACTTCCCAAGGTTACCAAACAAACGTGCATCACGTAGAGCAATAAAAACAACACGTAAATGTTCCAAATGTTCCTGATAGAGGCAAAGGTGTCCCGTCTTTCGATGAGATGATGGATATCGCTTTGGTGGAAGTCGACTTTGACGATCCGACTACGAACGTGCGAGGACGTCGCGCCTTAGCAATCGCTAAACCAACTCCGAGAGGTTATCGACCACGCCGGAGCACGATCAACCTGACCACGAGGGTCTGTTTCCTGCGAGCAAACGAAGAACAAGCAAGAAACTGAGATTGCAATCTGGATATTGCGAATATAAGATGAAAGCTTTATTGATCAAGGTGGAGTTCTGTGACGCCTTTGTCTGGTCGCTGAACACAAACGAAGTACGCGAAGTTGCAGCTATGGCGAACTTTTAATCTAAACAAAACCCAAAGTCTAAACGACGCCCTAAGGGCTGTATATATGGAGGAAGAGGGGGGGGAATTTCGTGGCCCTTGAGGAAGGGGTCCGAAACCAACCCTATCTCTTGTTTCCCCACACATACGGACTCTAAAAACAGCCTATACTTATGTATTTCGAAATTACATGGGCCTGGCCCAATAATAAGGTGACGCAGCACCTAGAATAGCCTCTGGACGAAAGTTATGAAGTAGCATCTTGTATATTTCGTCCAAGGCTTCATGCACGCATTATGGTGGCTTCAACGTCCTGAAATCATCACTTGTAACTCCGTTCTTGTTCCCCATGCGCATGCCATCATCTCCATGCTTGTTCTTGCTCCAATGTTCATCCTTCTCAAAGCTAGGCCCTTCATTTGTAAGCAAAACAAATGTATCCAATTTAGGCAGCATCATATTCTCATGAACATTAGAATCATTACCAAGAAACGAAAGTACCTGGTAATTTAATTGGCGTGCGCGAGCTCTAGTAATTGGTCCAGTATGTATAGCAGCAGGGCTGTGGGTGTAACAATGGTATTGATGTCCTCATCATCCTCCCCTTCTTGAAATGAAGTCGTCCTCGACGGAAGCTCATCTTCCTCACCCAAATAAGGCTTCAAATCTGCAATGTTAAAAGTGGGACTAACCCCAAAATCTGCAGGCAGCTCAAGTTTATATGCATTATCATTTATTTTCTCTAACACCTTAAAAGGACCATCAGCACGTGGCATTAGCTTTGATTTGCGCAAATCAGGAAATCTATCCTTACGCAAATGTAACCAAACAAGATCTCCAGGTGCAAACACAACATGTTTTCTACCCTTATCTCCAGCAAGTTTATATTTAGCATTCATACGCTCAATGTTTTCCTTAGTTAACTCATGCATTTTTAAGATCAATTCAGCACGTTGTTTAGCATCAAAATTAACCTTCTCCGAAGATGGAAGAGGCAACAAATCAATAGGTGCACGAGGTAGGAAACCATACACAATTTCAAAAGGGCACATCTTAGTAGTAGAATGCAATGAACGATTATAAGCAAACTCAATATGAGGCAAGCATTCTTCCCACATTTTCTTATTATTCTTCAAAACAGCCCTAAGCATAGTAGACAATGTTCTATTGACTACTTCAGTTTGTCCATCAGTTTGGGGGTGACAAGTAGTACTAAAAAGCAGTTTAGTCCCCAACTTAGCCCATAAACATCTCCAAAAGTGGCTAAGAAATTTAGTATCACGATCGGAAACAATAGTATTTGGCACACCATGCAAGCGAATAATTTCACGAAAGAACAAATCAGCAACATTAACAGCATCATCGCTTTTATGACATGGTATAAAGTGTGCCATTTTCGAGAATCTATCCACGACAACAAATATGCTATCCCTCCCCTTCTTTGTTCGAGGTAAACCTAAAACAAAGTCCATAGATATATCCTCCCAAGGAACACTAGGTACAGGCAAAGGCATATATAAACCATGAGGATTGAGTCGTGACTTAGCTTTTTGACATGTAGTGCAGCGAGCAACAAAACGCTCAACATCCCGTCTCATCTTTGGCCAAAAGAAATGTGTAGCAAGTACGTCCTCCGTCTTCTTCACGCCAAAGTGTCCCATTAATCCTCCTCCATGCGCCTCCTGCAACAACAAAAGACGAAGAGAGCTAGCTGGAATGCATAGCTTGTTAGCACGGAACACAAATCCATCATTAACGACAAACTTGTTCCAGGTTCTTCCTTCTTTACAATTCTGCAATACATCTTTAAAATCAGCATCATGCACATATTGATCTTTGATGGTCTCCAAACCAAATATTTTGAAGTCAAGTTGTGAAAGCATAGTATAGCGACGAGACAATGCATCAGCAATAACATTTTCTTTACCCTTCTTGTGTTTAATGACATAAGGGAAAGTTTCAATGAATTCAACCCATTTAGCATGTCTACGATTCAGTTTAGCTTGACTTTTAATATGTTTCAAAGATTCATGATCAGAATGTATAACAAATTCTTTGGGCCATAAATAATGTTGCCATGTTTCTAAAGTCCGAACAAGAGCATATAGTTCTTTATCATAAGTAGAATAATTCAGACTAGGCCCACTCAATTTTTCAGAAAAGTATGCAACAGGTTTGCCATCTTGTAATAACACACCTCCTAATCCAATGCCACTAGCATCACATTCAAGCTCAAAAGTCTTATTAAAATCAGGAAGTTGGAGTAAAGGAGCATGTGTCAACTTATCTTTCAATACCGTGAAGGCTTCTTCCTGTGCGGTACCCCAAACAAAAGGCACATCCTTCTTTGTAAGCTCGTTGAGAGGTGCAGCAATGGTGCTAAAATCTCTCACAAAACGCCTATAGAAACCAGCGAGTCCAAGAAAACTCCGCACTTGTGTGACCGTTTTGGGCTGCGGCCAACTCTCAATAGCTTCAATCTTGGCTTTATCAACTTCAATTCCCTGTGGAGTAACAACATAGCCAAGAAAAGATACTCGGTCGGTGCAAAAGGTGCACTTCCCAAGGTTACCAAACAAACGTGCATCACGTAGAGCAATAAAAACAGCACGTAAATGTTCCAAATGTTCTTCCAAAGATTTGCTATAAATCAGTATATCATCAAAATAGACTACCACAAATCGTCCAATGAAAGCACGTAAAACTTCGTTCATTAGTCTCATGAAAGTACTAGGTGCATTAGTTAACCCAAAAGGCATGACTAACCACTCATATAAACCAAACTTAGTTTTAAATGCAGTTTTCCATTCATCTCCCAATTTCATACGAATTTGATGGTATCCACTACGCAAATCAACTTTGGAGAATATTGTAGAGCCACTCAATTCATCAAGCATATCATCTAGCCTAGGAATAGGATGACGATAACGAATAGTAATATTATTAATGCCTCTACAATCAACACACATACGCGACGTACCATCCTTTTTAGGCACGAGTATAATAGGAACAGCACAAGGACTAAGAGATTCGCGTATATAACCTTTGTCGAGCAGCTCCTGTACTTGACGCATAATCTCCTTCGTCTCCTCTGGATTGGTACGGTATGGTGCACGGTTGGGTAGCGATGCACCGGGAATTAAGTCAATTTGATGCTCAATCCCTCGAATAGGTGGTAATCCCGGTGGCACGTCTTGTGGGAAGACGTCAGCGAACTCCTGCAAAATGTTAGTGACAGCAGGGGGCAAAGAGGAAGGCACGTCCTCGAATGAAAATAATGCCTCTTTGCACACAAAAGCATAGCAAACAGATTTGCTGAAATCTAGTTCATCAATATCAGATTTTGTGGCAAGTAAACATGCACTTTTCAATTTAATTTCAGAAACAACACTAGATGGTTTAGTATTAGGTTTCATTTGTTGCTCAAATTCCTTTGCCACAATCTGATTTTCACTCTTATTTTTCTCCTGTTTTGCTTTATTAGCTCTATTAATGTCATCTTTCAAAATGGAATCAGGAGTCATAGGAAGCAAAGTAATATTTTTATCCTTATGAACAAGAGTATACTGATTGTTTCTACCATGGTGTACAGAATTTTTATCAAATTGCCATGGTCTACCTAGTAATAAGGAACATGCTTGCATGGGTACCACATCACAATCAACATAATCAGCATATGTAGAGATACTAAAATGCACACGAACAGTACGTGTTACCTTAACCTTGCCGCTGTTGTTGAACCATTGGATGTAGTAAGGATGTGGATGTGGTCTTGTGGTGAGAGATAGCTTCTCCACCATCTCCATGCTAGCCAAGTTGTTACAGCTCCCTCCATCTATGATGACGCGAACAGAACGTTCCTTCACAACTCCCTTTGTATGGAACAAATTATGCCTCTGATTTTGCTCTGCTTGTGTGACCTGCACACTCAAAACACGTTGAGCAACTGAACATTCATACCTGTCAGCGTCTTCAGGAGCCATGTATTGCGTCTCATTTTCAGAATCATCTCCACCATGTTCTTCACGTGTAATAAGAGCCAAAGTCTCCTCATCATAGTCACTAGCGGACTCATACCCACCATCCTCAGTAGCAATCATGACACGCTGAGATTTGCATTCTCTCGAAAAATGTCCTCTTCCTTTACAACGACGACAAATAATATCACTTGTGTGCCCTGTCGATGCCATGGAAGAAGAAGAGCTCTGCGCAGGCCCGGCAGGTGTGCTCTTGGCAGAGAGTGGTGGTTGTGCCTGCTTTCTTGTATCACGGCTAGAGGTGGCACCTGAGGGAGGTGATGGTCAAGTGGAAGTAGAAGAAGCACGCGGTGTCCATGATGAAGGTCGACCTGCAGAAAAGTTAGTTCGCGCCAATGGCTGTCGATCCTGCACTTCACGTTCAGCTTTACAAGCAAGATGGAATAAACGAGTGATATTATTATAATCCTTATACTCTAGAATGGTCTGAATCTCTTTATTTAATCCACCCATAAAACGTGCAAGCATAGCTTCATTCTCCTCAACAATACCACATCTAATCATGCCAGTTTGTAATTCCTGATAATATTCTTCTACAGAATTTTTCCCTTGTCTTAAACGCTGCAATTTTTGAAGTAATTCACGTTGATAATATGGTGGAACCCAACGAGTACGCATAGCAGTTTTCAAAGCAGCCCAAGTAGCTGGAACAGGATATAATCTACAATGTTCAGACCACCAAACACATGCAAAGCTAGTGAAAGCACAAACAGCAGCAGGAACACGTCTGTCCTCAGGATATTGTAAACATGTAAATCGTTGTTCAGTTTCTAACTCCCAAGTAAGATATATATCAGGAACATATCTACCCTCAAATGGTGGAATATTCAATTTCAGTTTAGGGAGATGGTCATGATCTCGTACCTGAGGTGGTGGTGCCGGCCTACCGTTGCGAATATATACCTGAGGTCGACCTGCTGGTGGTGGTGCTGGTGGCTGCACGTAGTTCTGATTTTGATCAACCTCATCCTCATAATCGCCCGCATAATCGTCATCCTCCTCAGCCGCCGCAGGAGCAGGAGCCAAAGAAGCATCAACAGTAGGTGCAGCAGCACCCGAATTTTGACCAGTCTCAATTGGAACGCGTTGTGCCCGTCCCACTTGATTTGGAAGGCGGCGTTGGAGATGTGGTTGTTGTTGTTGTAGAGGTGCGACATGTGCAGCCGGTGGTGGTTGGGGAAGACGCTTGAGTAATTCAGTAAACTTGTTATCCAGCTTTGTCTCGAACGACTTCTCCACGGCATCTATCTTCTCCATAGCCTCTTCAAATCTGTTTAGCACATCTCCCACCTGGCCACTCATCATTTGCTAAAATTTATCATGCAACTCCTTGTTCGTCATGTTCTCCCAATCAGTCTCATCGGCTTGTGAACCTGCCATGGTTAGCAGCAATAGAAACACAAAAGAATATGATCCTGTAGACTACTAGAAGTGGTGGTGATGGTGGTGTGTCACAAAACCTTCAAGCGAATCTCAAATTCGTACCAGTTCTTACCCAGCAGCAGGTGGTGATCGGCAACCGTTGTAGTCAAAAACTCTCAAAGCTTGGATATAGCGATTACCAGGGAGAGTCAAACGCACGATGTAGACTTATGTGGAGCTGGGAAGGCTTATAATATGGTAGCAAAATGGTAAGCAATAATCAATTCAGAGATGCAAAGTTGAATAAACGCTCAACGACGGTACTGTGCTGGTCCTAGGCTAGACCGTGCTAGAGACGCGAGCCTAGAACACTAACAAAATCACGGCGCTGCACGTAAACAAGGGAAAAGCACACTCTGGAAATTTGTTTTTCGCTCTTTTTTTTTGCGCTCCTCTTTTTTTTGCGAAAAATCACTATAATGGCGAGTGTCCCAAAACTCTTCCCAGGTCAAACTGACAGGATGGGCACAAAAAAATTTGACTATTTTTTTTCGGAAATCAGGGCAGCGACGACGAAAAAGTGCGACAAAAAATCACTATGATGGCGAGTGTCTCAAAACACTACCCGGGGCCTAAAAATAGGATAGGGAAAAAATATTTTTGGTTGCCGAAATTTTGGCCTAAAAACTGCCCGGGGGTCTCCAGACTTTTTTTTCCGAGACCTACTCTGGCAAGGAAACACGAAACGGAAAATATATGGATCTCTAAAACAAACCGAATATGAAAAGACTCGGATTGGTGGTGGATATATGGCGGTAGGATATGGCAGCGGTGGTGGTATATGGTAGCGGTAGTGGTATATGGATACGGATCGGTGGTGGTATATGGATACGGATTCAGAGCGGTGGCGGATGATCAATGGTGGTAGATGGCAAGGCGATGATGATGGTGCGGCGGCAGCGTGACAACTTATGACCAGAACTCGAAACTCTAAAAGACTAGACTCTAAGACCAGCAACTTGACACGACGATGCAACCGCAAATTCAACAAAGCAAAAACCCTAAAAAGATTATGCAAAGGCTCAGATTGGTTCGGATATGATGAACTAACCCTAATTTTTTTTGTGGCTTTTTCATGGACTGTAGGTATGAAGAACAGACTCGATCTAAACTACGAAAAAACTGTAAAATCTCACCGAGCAACCTGGAAATCTGATACCACTTGATAGAGGCAAATGTGTCCCGTCTTTCGATGAGATGATGGATATCGCTTTGGTGGAAGTCGAATTTGACGATCCAACTACGAACGTGCGAGGACGTCGCGCCTTAGCAATCGCTAAACCAACTCCGAGAGGTTATCGACCACGCCGGAGCACGATCAACCTGACCACGAGGGTTTGTTTCCTGCGAGCAAACGAAGAACAAGCAAGAAACTGAGATTGCAATCTGGATATTGCGAATATAAGATGAAAGCTTTATTGATCAAGGTGGAGTTCTGTGACGCCTTTGTCTGGTCGCTGAACACAAACGAAGTACGCGAAGTTGCAGCTATGGCGAACTTTTAATCTAAACAAAACCCAAAGTCTAAACGACGCCCTAAGGGCTGTATATATGGAGGAAGAGGGGGGGAATTTCGTGGCCCTTGAGGAAGGGGTCCGAAACCAACCCTATCTCTTGTTTCCCCACACATACGGACTCTAAAAACAGCCTATACTTATGTATTTCGAAATTACATGGGCCTGGCCCAATAATAAGGTGACGCAGCACCTAGAATAGCCTCTGGACGAAAGTTATGAAGTAGCATCTTGTATATTTCGTCCAAGGCTTCATGCACGCATTATGGTGGCTTCAACGTCGTGAAATCATCACTTGTAACTCCGTTCTTGTTCCCCATGTGCATGCCATCATCTCCATGCTTGTTCTTGCTCCAATGTTCATCCTTCTCAAAGCTAGGCCCTTCATTTGTAAGCAAAACAAATGTATCCAATTTAGGCAGCATCATATTCTCATGAACATTAGAATCATTACCAAGAAACGAAAGTACCTGGTAATTTAATTGGCGTGCGCGAGCTCTAGTAATTGGTCCAGTATGTATAGCAGCAGGGACTGTGGGTGTAACAATGGTATTGATGTCCTCATCAGTTCTTCCAAAGATTTGCTATAAATCAGTATATCATCAAAATAGACTACCACAAATCGTCCAATGAAAGCACGTAAAACTTCGTTCATTAGTCTCATGAAAGTACTAGGTGCATTAGTTAACCCAAAAGGCATGACTAACAACTCATATAAACCAAACTTAGTTTTAAATGCAGTTTTCCATTCATCTCCCAATTTCATACGAATTTGATGGTATCCACTACGCAAATCAACTTTGGAGAATATTGTAGAGCCACTCAATTCATCAAGCATATCATCTAGCCTAGGAATAGGATGCGATAACGAATAGTAATATTATTAATGCCTCTACAATCAACACACATACGCGACGTACCATCCTTTTTAGGCACTAGTATAATAGGAACAGCACAAGGACTAAGAGATTCGCGTATATAACCTTTGTCGAGCAGCTCCTGTACTTGACGCATAATCTCCTTCGTCTCCTCTGGATTGGTACGGTATGGTGCATGGTTGGGTAGCGATGCACCGGGAATTAAGTCAATTTGATGCTCAATCCCTCGAATAGGTGGTAATCCCGGTGGCACGTCTTGTGGGAAGACGTCAGCGAACTCCTGCAAAATGTTAGTGACAGCAGGGGGCAAAGAGGAAGGCACGTCCTCGAATGAAAATAATGCCTCTTTGCACACAAAAGCATAGCAAACAGATTTGCTGAAATCTAGCTCATCAATATCAGATTTTGTGGCAAGTAAACATGCACTTTTCAATTTAATTTCAGAAACAACACTAGATGGTTTATTATTAGGTTTCATTTGTTGCTCAAATTCTTTTGCCACAATCTGATTTTCACTCTTATTTTTCTCCTGTTTTGCTTTATTAGCTCTATTAATGTCATCTTTCAAAATGGAATCAGGAGTCATAGGAAGCAAAGTAATATTTTTATCCTTATGAACAAGAGTATACTGATTGTTTCTACCATGGTGTACAGAATTTTTATCAAATTGCCATGGTCTACCAAGTAATAAGGAACATGCTTGCATGGGTACCACATCACAATCAACATAATCAGCAAATATAGAGATACTAAAATGCACACGAATAGTACGTGTTACCTTAACCTTGCCGCTGTTGTTGAACCATTGGATGTAGTAAGGATGTGGATGTGGTCTTGTGGTGAGAGATAGCTTCTCCACCGTCTCCATGCTAGCCAAGTTGTTACAGCTCCCTCCATCTATGATGACGCGAACAGAACGTTCCTTCACAACTCCCTTTGTATGGAACAAATTATGCCTCTGATTTTGCTCTGCTTGTGTGGCCTGCACACTCAAAACATGTTGAGCAACTAAACATTCATACCTGTCAGCGTCTTCAGGAGCCATGTATTGCGTCTCATTTTCAGAATCATCTTCACCATGTTCTTCACGCGTAATAAGAGCCAAAGTCTCCTCATCATAGTCACTAGCGGACTCATACCCACCATCCTCAGTAGCAATCATTACACGCTGAGATTTGCATTCTCTCGCATAATGTCCTCTTCCCTTACAACGACGACAAATAATATCACTTGTGTGCCCTGTCGATGCCATGGAAGAAGAAGAGCTCTGTGCAGGCCCGGCAGGTGCGCTCTTGGCAGATAGTGGTGGTTGTGCCTGCTTTCTACTATCACGGCTGGAGGTGGAACCTGATGGAGGTGCTGGTGCAGTGGAAGTAGAAGATGCACGCGGTGTCCATGATGAAGGTCGACCTGCAGAAAAGTTAGTTCGCGCCAATGGTTGTCGATCCTGCACTTCACGTTCAGCTTTACAAGCAAGATGGCATAAACGAGTGATATTATTATAATCCTTATACTCTAGAATGGTCTGAATCTCTTTATTAATCCACCCATAAAACGTGCAAGCATAGCTTCATTCTCCTCAGAAATACAACATCTAATCATGCCAGTTTGTAATTCCTGATAATATTCTTCTACAGAATTTTTCCCTTGTCTTAAGCGCTGCAATTTTTGAAGTAATTCACGTTGATAATATGGTGGAACCCAACGAGTACACATAGCAGTTTTCAAAGCAGCCCAAGTAGCTGGAACAGGATATAATCTACAATGTTCAGACCACCAAACACATGCAAAGCTAGTGAAAGCACAAACAGCAGCAGGAACACGTCTCTCCTCAGGATATTGTAAACATGTAAATCGTTGTTCAGTTTCTAACTCCCAAGTAAGATATATATCAGGAACATATCTACCCTCAAATGGTGGAATATTCAATTTCAGTTTAGGGAGATGGTCATGATCTCGTACCTGAGGTGATGGTGCCGGCCTACCGTTGCGAATATATACCTGAGGTCGACCTGCTGGTGGTGGTGCTGGTGGCTGCACGTAGTTCTGATTTTGATCAACCTCATCCTCATAATCGCCCGCATAATCGTCATCCTCCTCAGCCGCCGCAGTAGCAGGAGCCAAAGAAGCATCAACAGTAGGTGCAGCGGCACCCGAATTTTGACCAGTCTCAATTGGAATGCGCTGTGCTCGCCCCACTTGATTTGGAAGGCGGCGTTGGAGATGTGGTTGTTGTTGTTGTAGAGGTGCGACTTGTGCAGCCGGTGGTGGTTGGGGAAGACGCTTGAGTAATTCAGTAAACTTGTTATCCAGCTTTGTCTGGAACGACTTCTCCACGGCATCTATCTTCTCCATAGCCTCTTCAAATCTGTTTAGCACATCTCCCACCTGTCCACTCATCATTTGCTGAAATTTATCATGCAACTCCTTGTTCGTCATGTTCTCCCAATCAGTCTCATCGGCTTGTGATCCTGCCATAGTTAGCAGCAAGAGAAACACAAAAGAATATGATCCTGCAGACTACTAGGAAGTGGTGGTGATGGTGGTGTGTCACAAAACCTTCATGCAAATCTCAAATTCTTACCAGTTCTTACCCAGCAGCAGGTGGTGATCGGCAACCGTTGTAGTCAAAACTCTCAAAGCTTGGATAGAGCGATTACCAGGGAGAGTCAAACGCACGATGTAGATGTATGTGGAGCTGGGAAGGCTTATAATATGGTAGCAAAAATGGTGAGCAATAATCAATTCAGAGATGCAAAGTTGAATAAACGCTCAACGACGGTACTGTGCTGGTCCTAGGCTAGACCGGGCTAGAGACGCGAGCCTAGAACACTAACAAAATCACGGCGCTGCACGTAAACAAGGGAAAAGCACACTCTGGAAAAAAATTCTCTCTTTTTTTTCACGCTCTTTTTTTGCGCTCCTCTTTTTTTGCGAAAAATCACTATAATGGAGAGTGTCTCAAAACTCTTTCCAGGTCAAACTGACAGAATGGGCACAAAATTTCTTTGACTATTTTTTTCAGAAATCAGGTCAGCGACGACGAAAAAGTGCGACAAAAAATCACTATGATGGCGAGTGTCTCAAAACACTCCCCGGGACCTAAAAATAGGATAGGGAAAAAATATTTTTGGTTGCCGAAATTTTGGCCTAAAAACTGCCCGGGGGTCTCCAGACTCTTTTTTTTCGAGACCTACTCAGGCAAGGAAACACGAAACGGGAAATAAAAGTATCTCGAAAACAAACCTAATATGAAAAGAACTCGGATTGGTGGTGGATATATGGTGGTAGGATATGGCAGCGGTGGTGGTATATGGTAGCGGTGGTGGTATATGGACACAGATCGGTGGTGGTATATGGATACGGATTGGTGGTGGTATATGGATACGGATTCAGAGCGGTGGCGGATAAGCAATGGTGGTAGATGGCAAGGCGATGATGATGGTGCGGCGGCGGCGTGACAACTTATGACCAGAACTCGAAACTCTAAAAGACTAGACTCTAAGACCAGCAACTTGACACGACGATGCAACCGCAAATTCAACAAAGCAAAAACCCGAAAAAGATTATGCAAAGGCTCAGATTGGTTCGGATATGATGAACTAACCCTAATTTTTTTTTGTGGCTTTTTCGTGGACTGTAGGTATGAAGAACAGACTCGATCTAAACTACGAAAAACTGTAAAATCTCACCGAGCAACCTGGAAATCTGATACCACTTGATAGAGGCAAAGGTGTCCCGTCTTTCAATGAGATGATGGATATCGCTTTGGTGGAAGTCGACTTTGACGATCCGACTACGAACTTGCGATGACGTCGCGCCTTAGCAATCGCTAAACCAACTCCGAGAGGTTATTGACCACGCCGGAGCACGATCAACCTGACCACGAGGGTCTGTTTCCTGCGAGCAAACGAAGAACAAGCAAGAAACTGAGATTGCAATCTGGATATTGCGAATATAAGATAAAAGCTTTATTGATCAAGGCGGGGTTCTGTGACGCCTTTGTCTGGTCGTTGAACACAAACGAAGTACGCGAAGTTGCAGCTATGGCGAACTTTTAATCTAAACAAAACCCAAAGTCTAAACGACGCCCTAAGTGATAGAGGCAAAGGTGTCCCGTCTTTCGATGAGATGATGGATATCGATTTGGTGGAAGTCGACTTTGACGATCCGACTACGAACGTGCGATGACGTCGCGCCTTAGCAATCGCTAAACCAACTCCGAGAGGTTATTGACCACGCCGGAGCACGATCAACCTGACCACGAGGGTCTGTTTCCTGCGAGCAAACGAAGAACAAGCAAGAAACTGAGATTGCAATCTAGATATTACGAATATAAGATGAAAGCTTTATTGATCAAGGTGGGGTTCTGTGACACCTTTGTCTGGTCGTTAAACACAAACGAAGTACGCGAAGTTGCAGCTATGGCGAACTTTTAATCTAAACAAAACCCAAAGTCTAAACGGTGCCCTAAGGGCTGTATATATGGAGGAAGAGGGGGGAATTTCGTGGCCCTTGGAGAAGGGGTCCGAAACCAACCCTATCTCTTGTTTCCCCACACATACGGACTCTAAAAACAGCCTATACTTATGTATTTCGAAATTACATGGGCCAGGCCCAATAATAAGGTGACGCAGCACCTAGAATAGCCTCTGGACGAAATTTATGAAGTGGCATCTTGTATATTTCCTCCAAGGCTTCATTCACTCCTTATGGTGGCTTCAAAGTCCTGAAATCATCACTGCTAACTCCGTTCTTGTTCCCCTTGCGCATGCCATCAACTCCATGCTTGTTCTTGCTCCAATGTTCATCCTTCTCCAAGCCAGGCCCTTCATTTGAAAGCAAAACAAAAGTATCCAATTTAGGCAGCATCATATTCTCATGAACATTAGAATCATTACCAAGAAACGAAAGTACCTGGTAATTTAATTGGGGTGCGCGAGCTCTAGTAATTGGTCCATTATATGTAACAGTAGGGGTTGTGGGTGTAACAATGGTATTGATGTCCTCATCACTAAGGGCTGTATATATGGAGGAAGAGAGGGGAATTTCGTGGCCCTTGGGGAAGGGCTCCGAAACCAACCCTATCTCTTGTTTCCCCACACATACGGACTCTAAAAACAGCCTATACTCAAGTATTTCGAAATTACATGGGCCTGGCCCAATAATAAGGTGGCCGACTACAAGTCTTCTTCCCCTTCATCATCCTCAAGGCGGCGGCGAGCAAGTCGATCATCTTCGGAGCACAAACAAGATGCAAGCGCAAGTCGTCCACGTCCACATCTCCATGGCGACCATCGCCAACATCGTCATGAAGGGCAAGTCACCTCCAAGCATCATGTGCACGACGACGACGAACGGCATCTACTACGAGCTCAAGTACGACAACGACATCATCAACATGAAGATGCTCAACAAGCGCAAATGCACAAGTCCCAACGAGCTCTACTTCACGCCAAGTCCAAGCTTCATGAGCATAAGAGAAGACCGCGAGACGAGCACCACCAAGACGGAGCTACGGCTATAACAACCACTTCGGCATCTTCGCCAAGTGATATGAAGGCATCTTCGCCTTTGGACGTACGGCGTCTTCGCCTACTTCCCATGAGTTCGCCTACATCGACATCTTCAACAACAAGGCGACCACCTACGAGCGAGGGTGACACTTCCTTCTTCGGAAGCCCCTCAAAGAAGTTGGCCTGGGAAATTCCCTTCGGTCATGGAGACGAGCTACGAGGTGCCACATCATATGGGCCTCCAACAACAAGACGGCGACAAGAAGGTTGAGCATGGGACTATCCCTTCAACCAAGGCGGCGATAGGAGTTGAGCATGGAGACATTTGCACCAACATCTCTCCGACACCCACATATCATGAGACGACCCAATTGCCATGTGAGGAGAGCCACCCAACCATGAGTGACATGAGTGACTCCACCATATATGATATTGAGTGCATTTCCTATGAGAGGATGAGTGTGACCACCACTAGCCCCACACATGAGAGCATGCCACACATCCTATGTGAGGTTGAGTGCCATTTGAGTGACTCCACCAACCATATGAATGAGAGCATCTTACCGGGAGTGAGTGAGCCACAACACTTAGTGAGTGAGGTAGTTGACACGGCATGTGAGGCCACTATGATTTCTAACGACTTACCCTCTACTTCGAGTGTGTTTTCTTCTTTGGTGCTAGGTCTCCAACATGACGACATGCCTATCCTCGACGAGTCCATACCTCCAATGGAGACGACGATGGCCATGGTGGACAATGATGAACCCCCCACATGGTACCATCTAGTTGCAACCTCACCTACAACACATGAGCTATGCTCCAAAGGTAACATAGGTGATGGTGCTTCTCTTGTCCCACTAGTGGACTATCTCACCAATGATTGTTTGCATGATGATGACACACCTATTACCATGCTTCATGCTAGTGCGACTTCTTCATGTCATGACTTACCCATTTATGATGAATATGATGATGAGCATGTTGAGTTGCCTAGTTGTGATGCTATGCTCCATAGGATATCTTCTGAAAATTCTATTGGTCACTTCATGTTTGACAATCCTTTGAACTTGTCATATGCTATGAGTGAGATCCCATATTGTTTCATTTCAATCTCAACATAGTGACTATGCATGCCCCATTAAAATACATCCCATTTGCACTTATGGCATAGATGACGAAATGATGGTCATTGGCTTTTGTTTTTCATGTGATGATATTGCCATGCTTCCTTTACATGATTTACGCAATTCATCTACTCTGCCATGCCATGATCACATTGCTCCGAATATGCATTGTTTTGGATGTTGTCAATATTCTCCATGTGATGTTTCTACAAATGCTCATGAGGAGACCCCCATAGTTTCCTCATACATATTAGGAGATCTTGATGCATTCCATACTTTGCATGATTCCCATAATTGTTTGCACCATATGCATTCCATTCATAACAATGCTCTAGATATCACTAGTGATGCATTACACAATTTGAGTCTCCATTATGCTATACATAATAACAAACCTCTCATGATGGATGACATGTTTCTATATCACGCATCTCATTTATTTGAGCATTGGATATTTTGTGCTAACCAACACAAGCACGTATGCATCATGATGGATGATGTGTACATCTACCACGCACACACAATTTTCCCTTTGTCTTTGTTTTGTGTAGGTACTTATGAACACTCGTCAACCTCACAATCCCATGAGTTGACGAAACGAGCTCTTGAGAGCAAAGATGACTTGGGATCCCGTGGATTGTCCTTCCCACCATTCCCTTCGCGCAACGACTTCGCGCATTCCTTTTACTTGGCTCTCACACGGCTTTGGGCTATATATCACTTGTTACGTTATGTCCATTTTCCCGTGTTCACTTTGCATGCTATGCCTCTTTCTATGATTTTGCCATGCAATTGTGACCCTTGGTTGCATCTACCCATGATTCACCATTATGCTACTCCTATGTGTATTTGCATGTTTGGTGGAGATCCTTGTTGCTATTGCCATGTTTATCATGTGCCTCATGCTATTGTCAATTCTTGTGTTGGGAGAGTCATGATGTTCCATTGCTATTTACATAGGACTTCTTGCCAATACATTGATGATATATTGCTCATATCTTGCTTTCATGCTTGTGCTATGTCTTGTGAATAATTTATGCCCACTATTTGCACACATGACATGCTTGCCATGATTCCTTCTAGTATGTTGCATCGTCGCACTTCTAGCTTGTTTGACTTGATCAATATGATTGCTTGCTTTGTTGCATCACCCATGTTCCATTCTTACTCGCTTTCTTGGGTTGATGACATATATATTCATGCCTCTCACTTGATTTGTCTTGATCATTGTCTCTTGTCTCCATTAGTTGCATCTCTCATATCACCTTGTATTGAGTGCCAACTTGCTATGCGTATTGATCTTGGAGACTTGGACATGTTACTTGTGCAGCATGCTTGTTTCATTGAGCCTATTGTATTTGGTTGTTCTCGCATCATACGCCTCCATACCATGAACTACACCGTTGTACTTTCTTATGTTGAGCATGATGCATACACTTGTTGGGTATCTTACCACACGAATGCTAGGTTTTGCATTTACGCTAACCTCATTTGTTTTTCCAAGTGTTTGTCATGTTCTTTCGTTTTGAAGGATTCACAAGGCGGTACGATCATGAAACATTTTGGTTATGAGAAGGCATACATGATGCGCAACTCCATCACCCTTGAGAAACTACTAAAGGTGAACTCATTCCCTTTGAGCCATTCTCAAATATGCATATTGGATGGGCCATACTTTCATTGTTGTTTCCTTCTTCTTGTCTACATGATACATATATTGGATGGAGGACCGACATTGGATATGGGCCCTTTGGACCTTCAAGTTGAGGAGTGCTCGGACTTAGTGGATTCACCAACGGACCACCATTTCCACCACGACATTGAGCCATGGTACACCAACTCCCATAACAAGTTTGCACTTTATACATGGATTGACTTGCATTATGATTGCCTTGGTGCATCTTGTATTTCTATGTCATTCATGATATATGAGCTTGAGCACTTTCTTAGCAAATTTGTTGTGATCCTTCTTGATGGCATATTCATACATAATGATCGCATTGCCTACCACCAATTGCATGATAACATAATCATATTGAGCATCCACTGCCATATTCATGCTATTGATAAATCGTCTCACTATGACATCATTTTGCACCGTGGTTGCATTCATCATATTCACAACACATTTGTGTGCACAATGTATGATTTTTCTCTCATGAACGCTTCGCATATCATTCTCTATTATCTTGATAAGCTTCATGTGTTTTGTCACGAACAATCTTGCCGCACGGACTCATTCTTACATGATGGACACTTTGTGTGCACTAACCATTGTATTTTCGAGTGTCGTTTGTGTTTGCTCTCTTTGCATGTATACCACTCCGGAGACATCGTGGAGTACTTGGATTGCGCCATGACTTCCACTCCGTCCACGACAACTGTTTCCATGGTGATGAAGATTTCGATCCGTGGTCGGATCTTTCCCAAGGGAGGGGAGATGATGCGGAGCATCCGACGATCATCCCCATGTACACTCGAGCCTACGCCATTGGACCTAAGGTGAACTCGCTCCTTTCCGAATATTCCCTTTCCGCATGCAAGACATGGATGCTACTTCAAGCGCGGACCTTGTTCATTCTCAGAAGACACCCGAAGTTGAACCAAGTCAGCCCGGACATCCGGCTCCCAGGCCCGGACATCCGGCCCGTCGCGAGCCGCCGGACATCCGGCCCAGCTCCTGGAAATCCGGCGCCCCATCATAGAAGCTGGACCCTGCCAGCCCGGACATCCGGCCCCAGCGCCCGGACATCCGGCGTCTCGGGAAGGCCCGGACATTCGGTCCGTCCCCCGGACATCCGGCCCCTCCTACCTGCGTGCAGTGTATCCGGGCCGAAAGCCCATCTACCCCTTCACCCTTAGACTATATATACTCCCCCTCCACCTATGTTTTAGGGTTAGCATTGGTTTAGCTCATTTGTGAGATAGAGCATTGCTCATCCATTACGGATCTACTCCACGAGAGAGACCGCGGCCCCTCTACGGAGAAGATCCCCTTGGATTCAAGACCTCCTCACGGAGAAGACCCCCCTCAAGACCTCCTTTCGGAGAAGAACCTGTTACCTATGTATCGTCCCTTGTTGGATTTGGATCGTGTATCTCTTTGTGTTTCGAGGATCTAGCACATGTGTGATTGTTCTTGTTGGTTTGAGTGATTCTCTCGTGTCTTCCCCTCGTGTTTCCCCTCGCGTTCTTCGTGTTCTTAGTTGGGATCCGCTCCTTTCGTGAAAGATCGGCCATCTAGGGTTCCACCCTACATCAGATAGGGTGCGCCGGATTTCCGGGCAGGCGCCGGATGTCCGGCCCGTCGCGGGGCGCCGGATGTCCGGGGGTCAGCCGGATGTCCGGCCGCTGTAGAGTCGCCTGGCTTCTGCCTCTCTTTGGTCTTCTTCTGGTTGGTGGCGCCGGATGTCCGGGCTCCTGCCGGATGTCCGGCCGCTGTAGCTCCGTGGCGACTCCACTTGAGGCACTTCTTGATCCGCTTCCGTGTGGACTTGGCGTATGCCTCGAGCATCTCCATGGTCGTCTCCTTGGTTTCTAAGCACATGTAGCGTCTTTGCATTAGGTAGCAACCATGTCTCGTACGAGTGGAAAGGGGAAGCATGTAGGAACGGGTTCACCTTAGGTCCAATGGCGTATGCTCGAGTGTACATGGGGATGATCGTAGGATGCTCCGCATCACAAAGGTAAGATACAAGATCCAAATCCAACAAAGGACGATACAAGAGGTAACCGGTTCTTCTCCGTGAGGAGGTCTTCTCCGTGAGGAGGTCTTGAATCCAAGGTGATCTTCTCCGTAGAGGGGTCGCGGTCTCTCTCGTGGAGTAGATCCGGTATGGATGAGAAAATCTCTATCTCTAAATGAGCTAATCATTTGCTGACCCTAGAAAGAGGAAGGGGATGGAGTATATATAGTCTAGGGGGCGAAGAGGTACATGGGCCTCGGCCCTTTACTGTGCGCAGACAGGCGGAGCCGGATGTCCGGGCGTCGGGCCGGATGTCCGGGCCTTCAGGAGGAGCCGGATGTCCGGGCTGGGGGCCGGATGTCCGGGCCTTCAGGAGGAGCCGGATGTCCGGGCTGGGGGCCGGATGTCCGGGCCTTCAGGAGGAGCCGGATGTCCGGGCTGGGGGTCGGATGTCCGGGCTGGCGGCGATAGCTTATGTAGGTTCTGGTGCATGGCGCCGGATTTCCGGGCTTCTGGCCGGATTTCCGGGATCGGGCCGGATGTCCGGGCTGGACGCCGGATGTCCGGTCCCTGTAGACGTGGGCGGCAAGGCTTCGGCTGGTGTGGTCGCTCCAGGCGCCGGATGTCCGGGGCCTTGGCCGGATGTCCGGGGCCTGGAAGGTGAACTTGCCCGTTTTCGTTGGTTCTCTTCATCCATGGACTTGGCGGCTTGTCCGTCTTCACGAGCATCTTCGGGAGGGTCCTCTTGACACCTGATCATGCATAGCATATCGGACTTAGGTAGTAGCCATGTCTCGAGTGGATCATATGTGATATCACTAAGGAAGGAAGTCACCTCGTTCTCGAGAGCTCTAGCTCGTGCTCGTGTCATGGGTCCTCTTGGCTCTTGATGAGACGATGGTAGGTCCATGGGGATGATCGTAGGATGCTCCGCATCAATAAACTTCGTCCAGAGGCTATTCTAGGTGCTGCGTCACCTTATGATTGGGCCAGGCCCATGTATTTTCGAAATACATAAGTATAGGCTGTTTTAGAGTCCGTATGTGTGGGGAAACAAGAGTTAGGGTTGGTTTCGGACCCCTTCTCCAAGGGCCACGAAATTCCCCCTCTCTCCTCCATATATACAGACCTTAGGGCATCGTTTAGACTTTGGGTTTTGTTTCGATTAAAAGTTCGCCATAGCTGCAACTTCGCGTACTTCATTTGTGTTCAACGACCAGACAAAGGCGTCTCAGAACCCCACCTTCATTAATAAAGCTTTCCTCTTTTATTCGCAATATCCAGATTGCAATCTCAGTTTCTTGCTTGTTCTTCGTTTGCTCGCAGGAAATAGACCCTCGTGGTCAGGCTGATCGTGCTCCGGCGTGGTCAATAACCCCTCGGAAGTTGGTTTAGCGATTGCTAAGGCGCGACGTCTTCGCACGTTCGTAGTCGGCTCGTCAAAGTACGGTTTGCCTGAGTAGGTTTCGTGTTTCCCAAAATTTTCGTAAGGAGGTCTTGATGGGGGTCTTCTCCGTGAGGAGGTCTTGAATCCAAGGTGGATCTTCTCTGTAGAGGGGTCGCGGTCTCTCTCGTGGAGTAGATCTGGTATGGATGAGCTGATGAGGACATCAATACCATTGTTACACCCACAACCCCTACTGTTACATATAATGGACCAATTACTAGAGCTCGCGCACGCCAATTAAATTACCAGGTACTTTCGTTTCTTGGTAATGATTCTAATGTTCATGAGAATATGATGCTGCCTAAATTGGATACTTTTTTTTGCTTACAAATGAAGGGCCTCGCTTGGAGAAGGATGAACATTGGAGCAAGAACAAGCATGGAGTTGATGGCATGCGCAAGGGGAACAAGAACGGAGTTACCAATGATGATTTCAGGACTTTGAAGCCACCATAAGGAGTGAATGAAGCCTTGGACGAAATATACAAGATGCCACTTCATAAATTTCGTCCAGAGGCTATTCTAGGTGCTGCGTCACCTTATTATTGGGCCAGGCCCGTGTAATTTCTAAATGCATAAGTATAGGCTGTTTTTAGAGTCCGTATGTGTGGGGAAACAAGAGATAGGGTTGGTTTCGGATCCCTTCTCCAAGGGCCACGAAATTCCCCCCCCCCCCCTTCCTCCATATATACAGCCCTTAGGGCGTCGTTTAGACTTTGGGTTTTGTTTAGATTAAAAGTTCGCCATAGCTGCAACTTCGCGTACTTCGTTTGTGTTCAACGACCAGACAAAGGCGTCACAGAACCCCGCCTTGATCAATAAAGCTTTTATCTTATATTCGCAATATCCAGATTGCAATCTCAGTTTCTTGCTTGTTCTTCGTTTGCTCGCAGGAAACAGACCCTCGTGGTCAGGTTGATCGTGCTCCGGCGTGGTCAATAACCTCTCGGAGTTGGTTTAGCGATTGCTAAGGCGCGACGTCATCGCAAGTTCGTAGTCGGATCGTCAAAGTCGACTTCCACCAAAGCGATATCCATCATCTCATTGAAAGACGGGACACCTTTGCCTCTATCAAGTGGTATCAGATTTCCAGGTTGCTCGGTGAGATTTTACAGTTTTTCGTAGTTTAGATCGAGTCTGTTCTTCATACCTACAGTCCACGAAAAAGCCACAAAAAAAAATTAGGGTTAGTTCAGTATATCCGAACCAATCTGAGGCTTTGCATAATCTTTTTAGGGTTTTTGCTTTGTTGAATTTGCGGTTGCATCGTCGTGTCAAGTTGCTGGTCTTAGAGTCTAGTCTTTTAGAGTTTCGAGTTCTGGTCATAAGTTGTCACGCCGCACCATCATCATCGCCTTGCCATCTACCACCATTGCTTATCCGCCACCGCTCTGAATCCGTATCCAATACCACCACCGCTACCATATACCACCACCGCTGCCATATCCTACCACCATATATCCACCACCAATCCGAGTTCTTTTCATATTCGGTTTGTTTTAGAGATCCATCTATTTTCTGTTTCGTGTTTCCTTGCCTGAGTAGGTCTCGGAAAAAAAAGAGTTTGGAGTCCCCCGGGCAGTTTTTAGGCCAAATTCCAGAGTAAGCTCGCGTCTCTAGCACGGTCTAGCCTAGGTCCAGCACAGTACCGTCGTTGAGCGTTTATTCAACTTTGCATCTCTGAATTGATTATTGCTGACCATTTTTGCTACCATATTATAAGCCTTCCCAGCTCCACATACATCTACATCGTGTGTTTGACTCTCCCTGGTAATCGCTCTATCCAAGCTTTGAGAGTTTTGACTACAACGGTTGCCGATCACCACCTGCTGCTGGGTAAGAACTGGTAAGAATTTGAGATTCGCTTGAAGGTTTTGTGACACACCACCATCACCACCACTTCCTAGTAGTCTGCAGGATCATAATCTTTTGTGTTTCTATTGCTGCTAACTATGGCAGGATCACAAGCCGATGAGACTGATTGGGAGAACATGACGAACAAGGAGTTGCATGATAAATTTCAGCAAATGATGAGTGGCCAGGTGGGAGATGTGCTAAACAGATTTGAATAGGCTATGGAGAAGATAGATGCCGTGGAGAAGTCGTTCGAGACAAAGCTGGATAACAAGTTTACTGAATTACTCAAGCGTCTTCCCCAACCACCACCGGCTGCACATGTCGCACCTCTACAACAACAACAACCACATCTCCAACGCCGCCTTCCAAATCAAGTGGGACGAGCACAGCGCGTTCCAATTGAGACTGGTCAAAATTCGGGTGCCGCTGCACCTACTGTTGATGCTTCTTTGGCTCCTGCTACTGCGGCGGCTTAGGAGGATGATGATTATGCGGGGATTATGAGGATGAGGTTGATCAAAATCAGAACTACGTGCAGCCACCAGCACCACCACCAGCACGTCGACCTCAGGTATATATTCGCAACGGTAAGCCGGCACCACCACCTCAGGTACGAGATCATGACCATCTCCCTAAACTGAAATTGAATATTCCACCATTTGAGGGTAGATATGTTCCTGATATATATCTTACTTGGGAGTTAGAAACTGAACAACGATTTACATGTTTACAATATCCTGAGGAGAGACGTGTTCCTGCTGCTGTTTGTGCTTTCACTAGCTTTGCATGTGTTTGGTGGTCTGAACATTGTAGATTATATCCTGTTCCAGCTACTTGGGCTGCTTTGAAAACTTCTATGCGTACTCGTTGGGTTCCACCATATTATCAATGTGAATTACTTCAAAAATTGCAGCGCTTAAGACAAGGAAAAAATTCTGTAGAAGAATATTATCAGGAATTACAAACTGGCATGATTAGATGTGGTATTGTTGAGGAGAATGAAGCTATGCTTGCATGTTTTATGGGTGGATTAAATAAAGAGATTCAGACCATTCTAGAGTATAAGGATTATAATAATATCACTCGTTTATTCCATCTTGCTTGTAAAGCTGAACGTGAAGTGCAGGATCGACAGCCATTGGCGCGAACTAACTTTTCTGCAGGTCAACCTTCATCATGGACACCGCGTGCATCTTCTACTTCCACTGCACCAGCACCTCCATCAGGTTCCACCTCCAGCCGTGATACAAGAAAGCAGGCACAACCACCACTATCTGCCAAGAGCGCACCTGCCGGGCCTGCATAGAGCTCTTCTTCTTCCATGGCATCGATAGGGCACACAAGTGATATTATTTGTCGTCGTTGTAAGGGAAGAGGACATTATGCGAGAGAATGCAAATCTCAGCGTGTAATGATTGCTACTGAGGATGGTGGGTATGAGTCCGCTAGTGACTATGATGAGGAGACTTTGGCTCTTATTACACGTGAAGAACATGCTGGAGATGATTCTGAAAATGAGACGCAATACATGGCTCCTGAAGACGCTGACAGGTATGAATGTTTAGTTCCTCAACGTGTTTTGAGTGTGCAGGTCACACAAGCAGAGCAAAATCAGAGGCATAATTTGTTCCATACAAAGGGAGTTGTGAAGGAACGTTCTGTTCGCGTCATCATAGATGGAGGGAGCTGTAACAACTTGGCTAGCATGGAGATGATGGAGAAGCTATCTCTCACCACAAGACCACATCCACATCCTTACTACATCCATTGGTTCAACAACAGCGGCAAGGTTAAGGTAACACGTACTGTTCGTGTGCATTTTAGTATCTCTACATATGCTGATTATGTTGATTGTGATGTGGTACCCATGCAAGCATGTTCCTTATTACTTGGTAGACCATGGCAATTTGATAAAAATTCTGTACACCATGGTAGAAACAATCAGTATACTCTTGTTCATAAGGATAAAAATATTACTTTGCTTCCTATGACTCCTGATTCCATTTTGAAAGATGACATTAATAGAACTAATAAAGCAAAACAGGAGAAAAATAAGAGTGAAAATCAGATTGTGGCAAAAGAATTTGAGCAACAAATGAAACCTAATAATAAACCATCTAGTGTTGTTTCTGAAATTAAATTGAAAAGTGCATGTTTACTTGCCACAAAATCTGATATTGATGAGCTAGATTTCAGCAAATCTGTTTGCTATGCTTTTGTGCGCAAAGAGGCATTATTTTCATTCGAGGACGTGCCTTCCTCTTTGCCCCCTGCTGTCACTAACATTTTGCAGGAGTTCGCTGACGTCTTCCCACAAGACGTGCCACCGGGATTACCACCTATTCGAGGGATTGAGCATCAAATTGACTTAATTCCCGGTGCATCGCTACCCAACCGTGCACCATACCGTACCAATCCAGAGGAGACGAAGGAGATTATGCGTCAAGTACAGGAGCTGCTCGACAAAGGTTATATACGCGAATCTCTTAGTCCTTGTGCTGTTCCTATTATACTAGTGCCTAAAAAGGATGGTACGTCCCGTATTTGTGTTGATTGTAGAGGCATTAATAATATTACTATTCGTTATCGTCATCCTATTCCTAGGCTAGATGATATGCTTGATGAATTGAGTGGCTCTACAATATTCTCCAAAGTTGATTTGCGTAGTGGATACCATCAAATTCGTATGAAATTGGGAGATGAATGGAAAACTGCATTTAAAACTAAGTTTGGTTTATATGAGTGGTTAGTCATACCTTTTGGGTTAACTAATGCACCTAGTACTTTCATGAGACTAATGAACGAAGTTTTACGTGCTATCATTGGACGATTTGTGGTAGTCTATTTTGATGATATACTGATTTATAGCAAATCTTTGGAAGAACATTTGGAACATTTACGTGTTGTTTTTATTGCTCTACGTGATGCACGTTTGTTTGGTAACCTTGGGAAGTGCACCTTTTGCACCGACCGAGTATCTTTTCTTGGCTATGTTGTTACTCCACAGGGAATTGAAGTTGATAAAGCCAAGATTGAAGCTATTGAGAGTTGGCCGCCGCCCAAAATGGTCACACAAGTGCGGAGTTTTCTTGGACTCGCTAGTTTCTATAGGCGTTTTGTGAGAGATTTTAGCACCATTGCAGCACCTCTCAACGAACTTACAAAGAAGGATGTGCCTTTTGTTTGGGGTACCGCACAGGAAGAAGCCTTCACGGTATTGAAAGATAAGTTGACACATGCTCCTTTACTCCAACTTCCTGATTTTAATAAGACTTTTGAGCTTGAATGTGATGCTAGTGGAATTGGATTAGGAGGTGTGTTATTACAAGATGGCAAACCTGTTGCATACTTTTCTGAAAAATTGAGTGGGCCTAGTCTGAATTATTCTACTTATGATAAAGAACTATATGCTCTTGTTCGGACTTTAGAAACATGGCAACATTATTTATGGCCCAAAGAATTTGTTATACATTCTGATCATGAATCTTTGAACATATTAGAAGTCAAGCTAAACTGAATCGTAGACATGCTAAATGGGTTGAATTCATTGAAACTTTCCCTTATGTCATTAAACACAAGAAGGGTAAATAAAATGTTATTGCTGATGCATTGTCTCGTCGCTATACTATGCTTTCACAACTTGACTTCAAAATATTTGGTTTGGAGACCATCAAAGATCAATATGTGCATGATGCTGATTTTAAAGATGTATTGCAGAATTGTAAAGAAGGAAGAACCTGGAACAAGTTTGTCGTTAATGATGGATTTGTGTTCCGTGCTAACAAGCTATGCATTCCAGCTAGCTCTCTTCGTCTTTTGTTGTTGCAGGAGGCGCATGGAGGAGGATTAATGGGACACTTTGGCGTGAAGAAGACGGAGGACGTACTTGCTACACATTTCTTTTGGCCAAAGATGAGACGGGATGTTGAGCGTTTTGTTGCTCGCTGCACTACATGTCAAAAAGCTAAGTCACGACTCAATCCTCATGGTTTATATATGCCTTTGCCTGTACCTAGTGTTCCTTGGGAGGATATATCTATGGACTTTGTTTTAGGTTTACCTCGAACAAAGAAGGGGAGGGATATCATATTTGTTGTCGTGGATAGATTCTCGAAAATGGCACACTTTATACCATGTCATAAAAGTGATGATGCTGTTAATGTTGCTGATTTGTTCTTTCGTGAAATTATTCGCTTGCATGGTGTGCCAAATACTATTGTTTCAGATCGTGATACTAAATTTCTTAGCCACTTTTGGAGATGTTTATGGGCTAAGTTGGGGACTAAACTGCTTTTTAGTACTACTTGTCACCCCCAAACTGATGGACAAACTGAAGTAGTGAATAGAACATTGTCTACTATGCTTAGGGCTGTTTTGAAGAATAACAAGAAAATGTGGGAAGAATGCTTGCCTCATATTGAATTTGCTTATAATCGTTCATTGCATTCTACTACTAAGATGTGCCCTTTTGAAATTATGTATGGTTTCCTACCTCGTGCACCAATTGATTTGTTGCCTCTTCCATCTTCGGAGAAGGTTAATTTTGATGCTAAAGAATGTGCTGAATTGATTTTAAAAATGCATGAGTTAACTAAGGACAACATTGAGCATATGAATGCTAAATATAAACTTGCTGGAGATAAGGGTAGAAAACATGTTGTGTTTGCACCTGGAGATCTTGTTTGGTTACATTTGCGTAAGGATAGATTTCCTAATTTGCGCAAATCAAAGCTAATGCCACGTGCTGATGGTCCTTTTAAGGTGTTAGAGAAAATAAATGATAATGCATATAAACTTGAGCTACCTGCAGATTTTGGGGTTAGTCCCACTTTTAACATTGCAGATTTGAAGCCTTATTTGGGTGAGGAAGATGAGCTTCCGTCGAGGACGACTTCATTTCAACAAGGGGAGGATGATGAGGACATCAATACCATTGTTACACCCACAACCCCTACTGTTACATATAATGGACCAATTACTAGAGCTCGCGCACGCCAATTAAATTACCAGGTACTTTCGTTTCTTGGTAATGATTCTACTGTTCATGAGAATATGATGCTGCCTAAATTGGATACTTTTGTTTTGCTTACAAATGAAGGACCTGGCTTGGAGAAGGATGAACATTGGAGCAAGAACAAGTATGGAGTTGATGGCATGCGCAAGGGGAACAAGAACGGAGTTACCAGTGATGATTTCAGGACTTTGAAGCCACCATAAGGAGTGAATGAAGCCTTGGACGAAATATACAAGATGCCACTTCATAAATTTCGTCTAGATGCTATTCTAGGTGCTGCGTCACCTTATTATTGGGCCAGGCCCATGTAATTTCGAAATACATAAGTATAGGCTATTTTTAGAGTCCGTATGTGTGGGGAAACAAGAGATAGGGTTGGTTTCGGACCCCTTCTCCAAGGGCCACGAAATTCCCCCCTCTTCCTCCATATATACAGCCCTTAGGGCACCGTTTAGACTGTGGGTTTTGTTTAGATTAAAAGTTCGCCATAGCTGCAACTTCGCGTACTTCGTTTGTGTTCAACGACCAGACAAAGGCGTCACAGAACCCCACCTTGATCAATAAAGCTTTTATCTTATATTCGCGATATCCAGATTGCAATCTCAGTTTCTTGCTTGTTCTTCGTTTGCTCGCAGGAAACAGACCCTCGTGGTCAGGTTGATCGTGCTCCGGCGTGGTCAATAACCTCTCGGAGTTGGTTTAGCGATTGCTAAGGCGCGACGTCCTTGCACGTTCGTAGTCGGATCGTCAAAGTCGACTTCCATCAAAGCGATATCCATCATCTCATCGAAAGACGGGACACCATTGCCTCTATCATGAGCAAAGCTCTATCTCACATATGAGCTAATCCTTTGCTAACCCTAACTAGGAGGAGGAGGGGGTCTATATATAATGTTAGCCCACGAAGGGGCAAGTGAGAGGGGGGATACATGGGCCCTTGGCCCGATCTCTGCGCACAGGCAGGTGTCGGATGTCCGGGCTGGGGGCCGGATGTCCGGCGGCTCACAAAGAGTCGGATGTCCGGGTCTCTGGCCGGATGTCCGGGCTGACGGGGTTCAGCTTCGGGTGCGTTCTGTGATGGGCGCCGGATGTCCGGGCTTGCGGGAGGGGCCGGATGTCCGGGGTCTGGCCGGATGTCCGGGTCCTGTAGCACTTCGGTTGCTGGGCTGCTGCTGTTGTTGACATCTTCAGGGGCCGGATGTCCTGGCCAGGGGCCGGATGTCCGGCTGCTGTAGCAGCTTGCACTTCTTCCTTCTCCTTCCTTTGCTCCCGCGCACACTTGGCCTTGGTCCTTGGGCTCTCCATGGTCTCCGCGGGTGTACCTGAGTATGCACAAGGTCCGGGCTTGAAGTAGCATCCATGTCTCATATGCGAAAAGGGACGCTTCGGAAAGGAGCGAGTTCACCTTGTGTCCAATGGTGTAAGGTTGAGGTCTCGTCGTAGTGTACATGGGGATGATCGTAGGATGCTCCGCATCATCTCCCCTCCCTTGGGAAAGATCTGACCTCGGATCGAAATCCTCATCACCATGGAAACGGTTGTCGTGGACGGACTTGTAATTGGACGGAGTGGAAGTCATGGCGCAATCCAAGTACTCCAAGGTGTCTCCGGAGTGGTAGACATGCAAAGAGAGTAAACACAAACGGCACTCGGAAATACAATGGTTAGCGCACACAAAGTGTCCATCATGTAAGAATGAGTCCGTGCGGCAAGATTGTTCGTGACAAAACACATGAAGCTTATCAAGATGATAGAGAATGATATGCAAAGCGTTCATGAGAGAAAAATCATACATTGTGCACACAAATGTGTTGTGAATATGATGAATGCAACCACGGTGCAAAATGATGTCATAGTGAGACGGTTTTATCAATAGCATGAATATGGCAATGGATGCTCAATATGATTATGTTATCATGCAATTGATGGTCATTATGTATGAATATGCCATCAAGAAAGATCACAACAAATTTGCTAAGGAAATGCACAAGCTCATATATCATGGATGACATGGAAATAGATGCAACAAGACAAGCATAATGTGAGTCAATCCATGCATAGGGTGCAAGCTTGTGGTGACTATGATATGTCCATCGAGCATGACATGTGTGAGCACAATCAACAAATATGGAGGTGTTGATGCAATGTGTCAAAGGAGTGTTGATGTACCAATGCTCGATGTCGTGGCATGAGTGGAGGTTGGAAGGTGCATCCAATAAGTGCGAGCGCTCCTCAATGTGAAGGTCCATAGAGCCAATCTCCAATGTCGCTCCTCCATTCGCGATATGTATCATGTAGACAACAAGAAGGAAACAACAATGAAAGAATGACCCATCCAATATGCGTATTTGAGGATGGCTCAAAGGGAAGGAGTTCACCTTTAGTAGTTTCTCAAGGGTGATGGAGTTGCACATCTTGTATGCCTTCACATAACCAATATGTCTTGTGATGGTACCTCCTTTTGAATCCTTCAAAATGAAAGAACATGACAAACACTCGGAAAAACAAATGAGGTTAGCGTAAATGCAAAACCTATCATTCGAGTGGTAAGATACCCAACAAGTGTTCTCATCATTCTTATCATAAGAAAGGACAAGGTGTGGTATGGTATGAAAGCAAGCATGCATCACAAGTAATATGTCCAAGTCTCCAAGATCAATAAGCATAGTATGGTTGCACTCACTACAAGTAGATATGAGAGAGGCAACTAATGGACACAAGAGACAATGGTCAAGATATATCATGTGAGAGGCATGAACATATATGTCATCAACCCAAGAAAGCGTGTAATAATGGAACATGGGTGATGCAACCAAGCAAGTACTCATAGTGATCAAGTCAAGCAAGCTAGTAGTGCGAAGATGCAACGTACTAGAAGGAATCATGGCAAGCATGTCATGTGTGCAAATAGTGGTCATGAATAATGCACAAGACATATCACAAGCATGAAAGCAAGATATGAGGGAAGTATCATCATTATATTGGCAAGAAGTCCTATGTAAATAGCAATGGAACATCATGACTCTCCCAACACAAGAATCAACAATAGCATGAGGCACATGATAAACATGGCAATAGCAACAAGGATCTCCACCAAGCATGCAAATACACATAGGAGTAGCATAATGGTGAATCATGGGTAGATGCAAGCAAGGGTCACGATTGCATGGCAAAATCATAGAAAGAGGCATAGCATGCAAAGTGAACACGGGAAAATGGGTATAACGTAACAAGTGATGATGCGGAGCATCCTCTGGACATCACCATGTCAAGAGTCCATTCGGCGAGTGACACGTGTGACATCTACTTCACATACACAAAGGTGAATCATCTCCTTTACACGTGCTCACTTGACACCTTCGAGGATGGTATACTACTTGACACTCCACTCGTGTGCATGCATAGGTATTGTCGGAACACTACGGACGACGTGGAGGAGTGCAAGCGCCAAGATACAACCACACCATCCGCGAGGGAGGCCTGGAAGCGACGACGGAAGAAGAAGACGGAGACAGCTCCCAGGACCCGGACATCCGGCCAGGACCCCGGACATCCGGCCCCTGGAACCTCACAACAGCAGCAACCCAGCCAGTGAAGTACTACAGGGCCCGGACATCCGGCCCCATGCCCCGGACATCCGGCTCCTTCGGAAGCCCCGGAAATCCGGCCTCTCGCCCGGACATCCGGCCCCGCCTATCCAGAGACTACAGAAGGTTGCACCGTCAGCCCGGACATCCGGCCCCCAACCCGGACATCCGGCCCCTCCTGAAGCCCCGGACATCCGGCCCGACGCCCGGACATCCGGCTCCGTCTGTCTGCGCACAGTAAAGGGCCGAAGCCCATGTACCTCTTCACCCCCTAGACTATATATACTTCATCCCCTTCCTCTTTCTAGGGTTAGCAAAGGATTAGCTCATTTAGAGATAGAGCTTTGCTCATCCATATCGGATCTACTCCACGAGAGAGACTGCGGCCCCTCTACGGAGAAGATCCACCTTGGATTCAAGACCCCTCACGGGAAGATCCCCTCGTGGATTCAAGACCTCCTCACGGAGAAGAACCGGTTACCGTTTGTATCGTCCGTTGTTGACTTTGGATCTTGTATCTTACCTTTGTGTTCATCGATCTAGCGCATGTGTGATCTATTCTTGTTGGTTGTGTGATTTCTCTCGTGTTCCTCTCGTGTTTCCCTCGTGTTCATCACGTTCGTTGTAGGGATCCGCTCCTTTCGTGAAAGATCGGCCACCTAGGGTTCCGCCCTACATCATCCTGGTATCACGAGCCACGTTGATCACGATTTCGGAGCCCCCTCTCTTTGTTTTCTAGCTTGATTTTGTTGTTTTTCGTCCTAATCCGAAAATTGCCCCACAAAAATAGCCCCAAATTTTTTTGTGATTTGTTGGTGTGATGAAGTTTTGTTGGATTTGATCCGCGGATTTCGTGTGTTGCAGGTAGATCTAGGTTTTCCCCAATTTCCATCCACAAAATCTTCCGAATTTTGCCTCGGATTTGACCTCTCCACGCGTTGTTCATCCACGGATCCCGAGCCCGGACATCCGGCCCGACCAGCCCGGACATCCGGCCCTTGACAGCATCAACTCCATCCTCCACTCCGTTTACCTCCTAACTTTCGTCAAATTTTGTCCCGGTGCCCACATACACTTCCGCATAGCACCACCATAACTTCCGCATAACCACCACCGACTTCCGCAACCTCACCAATTTTGTCCCCCATAGCATTTGTGGTTGTTTGAGTTGTGATTCGAGTCTCCTAAGGTGTTTAGGCTACTTAGGGACGATTGCTTCTTCATCAACCGCCACCATAACTTCCGTATAGGCTTACCCACCATACACTTCCACCACCCCAACTTAACCCAATTTTGTTTGTGTTGTGGGTTAGCAAAGGATTAGCTCATATGTGAGATAGAGCTTTGCTCATGATAGAGGCAAAGGTGTCCCGTCTTTCGATGAGATGATGGATATCGCTTTGGTGGAAGTCGACTTTGACGATCCGACTACGAACGTGCGATGACGTCGCGCCTAGCAATCGCTAAACCAACTCCGAGAGGTTATTGACCACGCCGGAGCACGATCAACCTGACCACGAGGGTCTGTTTCCTGCGAGCAAACGAAGAACAAGCAAGAAACTGAGATTGCAATCTGGATATTGCGAATATAAGATGAAAGCTTTATTGATCAAGGTGGGGTTCTGTGACGCCTTTGTCTGGTCGTTGAACACAAACAAAGTACGCGAAGTTGCAGCTATGGCGAACTTTTAATCTAAACAAAACCCAAAGTCTAAACGACGCCCTAAGGGCTGTATATATGGAGGAAGAGGGGGGAATTTCGTGGCCCTTGGGGAAGGGGTCCGAAACCAACCCTATCTCTTGTTTCCCCACACATACGGACTCTAAAAATAGCCTATACTCAAGTATTTCGAAATTACATGGGCCTGGCCCAATAATAAGGTGACGCAGCACCTAGAATAGCCTCTGGACGAAAGTTATGAAGTAGCATCTTGTATATTTCGTCCAAGGCTTCATGCACGCATTATGGTGGCTTCAACGTCCTGAAATCATCACTTGTAACTCCGTTCTTGTCCCCCATGCGCATGCCATCATCTCCATGCTTGTTCTTGCTCCAATGTTCATCCTTCTCAAAGCTAGGCCCTTCATTTGTAAGCAAAACAAATGTATCCAATTTAGGCAGCATCATATTCTCATGAACATTAGAATCATTACCAAGAAACGAAAGTACCTGGTAATTTAATTGGCGTGCGCGAGCTCTAGTAATTGGTCCAGTATGTATAGCAGCAGGGGCTGTGGGTGTAACAATGGTATTGATGTCCTCATCATCCTCCCCTTCTTGAAATGAAGTCGTCCTCGACGGAAGCTCATCTCCCTCACCCAAATAAGGCTTCAAATCTGCAATGTTAAAAGTGGGACTAACCCCAAAATCTGCAGGCAGCTCAAGTTTATATGCATTATCATTTA
Source organism: Triticum aestivum (assembly GCF_018294505.1). Taxonomy (NCBI): domain Eukaryota; kingdom Viridiplantae; phylum Streptophyta; class Magnoliopsida; order Poales; family Poaceae; genus Triticum; species Triticum aestivum. The sequence goes on along the minus strand of NC_057799.1, from coordinate 261,319,412 downwards.
TTTTCTCTAACACCTTAAAAGGACCATCAGCACGTGGCATTAGCTTTGATTTGCGCAAATCAGGAAATCTATCCTTACGCAAATGTAACCAAACAAGATCTCCAGGTGCAAACACAACATGTTTTCTACCCTTATCTCCAGCAAGTTTATATTTAGCATTCATACGCTCAATGTTTTCCTTAGTTAACTCATGCATTTTTAAGATCAATTCAGCACGTTGTTTAGCATCAAAATTAACCTTCTCCGAAGATGGAAGAGGCAACAAATCAATAGGTGCACGAGGTAGGAAACCATACACAATTTCAAAAGGGCACATCTTAGTAGTAGAATGCAATGAACGATTATAAGCAAACTCAATATGAGGCAAGCATTCTTCCCACATTTTCTTATTATTCTTCAAAACAGCCCTAAGCATAGTAGACAATGTTCTATTGACTACTTCAGTTTGTCCATCAGTTTGGGGGTGACAAGTAGTACTAAAAAGCAGTTTAGTCCCCAACTTAGCCCATAAACATCTCCAAAAGTGGCTAAGAAATTTAGTATCACGATCTGAAACAATAGTATTTGGCACACCATGCAAACGAATAATTTCACGGAAGAACAAATCAGCAACATTAACAGCATCATCGCTTTTATGACATGGTATAAAGTGTGCCATTTTTGAGAATCTATCCACGACAACAAATATGCTATCCCTCCCCTTCTTTGTTCGAGGTAAACCTAAAACAAAGTCCATAGATATATCCTCCCAAGGAACACTAGGTACAGGCAAAGGCATATATAAACCATGAGGATTGAGTCGTGACTTAGCTTTTTGACATGTAGTGCAGCGAGCAACAAAACGCTCAACATCCCGTCTCATCTTTGGCCAAAAGAAATGTGTAGCAAGTACGTCCTCCGTCTTCTTCACGCCAAAGTGTCCCATTAATCCTCCTCCATGCGCCTCCTGCAACAACAAAAGACGAAGAGAGCTAGCTGGAATGCATAGCTTGTTAGCACGGAACACAAATCCATCATTAACGACAAACTTGTTCCAGGTTCTTCCTTCTTTACAATTCTGCAAAACATCTTTAAAATCAGCATCATGCACATATTGATCTTTGATGGTCTCCAAACCAAATATTTTGAAGTCAAGTTGTGAAAGCATAGTATAGCGACGAGACAATGCATCAGCAATAACATTTTCTTTACCCTTCTTGTGTTTAATGACATAAGGGAAAGTTTCAATGAATTCAACCCATTTAGCATGTCTACGATTCAGTTTAGCTTGACTTTTAATATGTTTCAAAGATTCATGATCAGAATGTATAACAAATTCTTTGGGCCATAAATAATGTTGCCATGTTTCTAAAGTCCGAACAAGAGCATATAGTTCTTTATCATAAGTAGAATAATTCAGACTAGGCCCACTCAATTTTTCAGAAAAGTATGCAACAGGTTTACCATCTTGTAATAACACACCTCCTAATCCAATTCCACTAGCATCACATTCAAGCTCAAAAGTCTTATTAAAATCAGGAAGTTGGAGTAAAGGAGCATGTGTCAACTTATCTTTCAATACCGTGAAGGCTTCTTCCTGTGCGGTACCCCAAACAAAAGGCACATCCTTCTTTGTAAGCTCGTTGAGAGGTGCAGCAATGGTGCTAAAATCTCTCACAAAACGCCTATAGAAACCAGCGAGTCCAAGAAAACTCCGCACTTGTGTGACCGTTTTGGGCTGCGGCCAACTCTCAATAGCTTCAATCTTGGCTTTATCAACTTCAATTCCCTGTGGAGTAACAACATAGCCAAGAAAAGATACTCGGTCGGTGCAAAAGGTGCACTTCCCAAGGTTACCAAACAAACGTGCATCACGTAGAGCAATAAAAACAGCACGTAAATGTTCCAAATGTTCTTCCAAAGATTTGCTATAAATCAGTATATCATCAAAATAGACTACCACAAATCGTCCAATGAAAGCACGTAAAACTTCGTTCATTAGTCTCATGAAAGTACTAGGTGCATTAGTTAACCCAAAAGGCATGACTAACCACTCATATAAACCAAACTTAGTTTTAAATGCAGTTTTCCATTCATCTCCCAATTTCATACGAATTTGATGGTATCCACTACGCAAATCAACTTTGGAGAATATTGTAGAGCCACTCAATTCATCAAGCATATCATCTAGCCTAGGAATAGGATGACGATAACGAATAGTAATATTATTAATGCCTCTACAATCAACACACATACGCGACGTACCATCCTTTTTAGGCACTAGTATAATAGGAACAGCACAAGGACTAAGAGATTCGCGTATATAACCTTTGTCGAGCAGCTCCTGTACTTGACGCATAATCTCCTTCGTCTCCTCTGGATTGGTACGGTATGGTGCACGGTTGGGTAGCGATGCACCGGGAATTAAGTCAATTTGATGCTCAATCCCTCGAATAGGTGGTAATCCCGGTGGCACGTCTTGTGGGAAGACGTCAGCGAACTCCTGCAAAATGTTAGTGACAGCAGGGGGCAAAGAGGAAGGCACGTCCTCGAATGAAAATAATGCCTCTTTGCACACAAAAGCATAGCAAACAGATTTGTTGAAATCTAGCTCATCAATATCAGATTTTGTGGCAAGTAAACATGCACTTTTCAATTTAATTTCAGAAACAACACTAGATGGTTTATTATTAGGTTTCATTTGTTGCTCAAATTCTTTTGCCACAATCTGATTTTCACTCTTATTTTTCTCCTGTTTTGCTTTATTAGCTCTATTAATGTCATCTTTCAAAATGGAATCAGGAGTCATAGGAAGCAAAGTAATATTTTTATCCTTATGAACAAGAGTATACTGATTGTTTCTACCATGGTGTACAGAATTTTTATCAAATTGCCATGGTCTACCAAGTAATAAGGAACATGCTTGCATGGGTACCACATCACAATCAACATAATCAGCATATGTAGAGATACTAAAATGCACACGAACAGTACGTGTTACCTTAACCTTGCCGCTGTTGTTGAACCATTGGATGTAGTAAGGATGTGGATGTGGTCTTGTGGTGAGAGATAGCTTCTCCACCATCTCCATGCTAGCCAAGTTGTTACAGCTCCCTCCATCTATGATGACGCGAACAGAACGTTCCTTCACAACTCCCTTTGTATGGAACAAATTATGCCTCTGATTTTGCTCTGCTTGTGTGACCTGCACACTCAAAACACGTTGAGCAACTAAACATTCATACCTGTCAGCGTCTTCAGGAGCCATGTATTGCGTCTCATTTTCAGAATCATCTCCACCATGTTCTTCACGTGTAATAAGAGCCAAAGTCTCCTCATCATAGTCACTAGCGGACTCATACCCACCATCCTCAGTAGCAATCATTACACGCTGAGATTTGCATTCTCTCGCATAATGTCCTCTTCCCTTACAACGACGACAAATAATATCACTTGTGTGCCCTGTCGATGCCATGGAAGAAGAAGAGCTCTGCGCAGGCCCGGCAGGTGTGCTCTTGGCAGAGAGTGGTGGTTGTGCCTGCTTTCTTGTATCACGGCTGGAGGTGGCACCTGATGGAGGTGATGGTGAAGTGGAAGTAGAAGATGCACGCGGTGTCCATGATGAAGGTCGACCTGCAGAAAAGTTAGTTCGCGCCAATGGCTGTCGATCCTGCACTTCACGTTCAGCTTTACAAGCAAGATGGAATAAACGAGTGATATTATTATAATCCTTATACTCTAGAATGGTCTGAATCTCTTTATTTAATCCACCCATAAAACGTGCAAGCATAGCTTCATTCTCCTCAACAATACCACATCTAATCATGCCAGTTTGTAATTCCTGATAATATTCTTCTACAGAATTTTTCCCTTGTCTTAAGCGCTGCAATTTTTGAAGTAATTCACGTTGATAATATGGTGGAACCCAACGAGTACGCATAGCAGTTTTCAAAGCAGCCCAAGTAGCTGGAACAGGATATAATCTACAATGTTCAGACCACCAAACACATGCAAAGCTAGTGAAAGCACAAACAGCAGCAGGAACACGTCTCTCCTCAGGATATTGTAAACATGTAAATCGTTGTTCAGTTTCTAACTCCCAAGTAAGATATATATCAGGAACATATCTACCCTCAAATGGTGGAATATTCAATTTCAGTTTAGGGAGATGGTCATGATCTCGTACCTGAGGTGGTGGTGCCGGCCTACCGTTGCGAATATATACCTGAGGTCGACCTGCTGGTGGTGGTGCTGGTGGCTGCACGTAGTTCTGATTTTGATCAACCTCATCCTCATAATCGCCCGCATAATCGTCATCCTCCTCAGCCGCCGCAGTAGCAGGAGCCAAAGAAGCATCAACAGTAGGTGCAGCGGCACCCGAATTTTGACCAGTCTCAATTGGAACGCGTTGTGCTCGTCCCACTTGATTTGGAAGGCGGCGTTGGAGATGTGGTTGTTGTTGTTGTAGAGGTGCGACATGTGCAGCCGGTGGTGGTTGGGGAAGACGCTTGAGTAATTCAGTAAACTTGTTATCCAGCTTTGTCTCGAACGACTTCTCCACGGCATCTATCTTCTCCATAGCCTCTTCAAATCTGTTTAGCACATCTCCCACCTGGCCACTCATCATTTGCTGAAATTTATCATGCAACTCCTTGTTCGTCATGTTCTCCCAATCAGTCTCATCGGCGTGTGAACCTGCCATGGTTAGCAGCAATAGAAACACAAAAGAATATGATCCTGCAGACTACTAGGAAGTGGTGGTGATGGTGGTGTGTCACAAATCCTTCAAGCGAATCTCAAATTCTTACCAGTTCTTACCCAGCAGCAGGTGGTGATCGGCAACCGTTGTAGTCAAAATTCTCAAAGCTTGGGTAGAGCGATTACCAGGGCGAGTCAAACGCACGATGTAGATGTATGTGGAGCTGGGAAGGCTTATAATATGGTAGCAAAAATGGTCAGCAATAATCAATTCAGAGATGCAAAGTTGAATAAACGCTCAACGACGGTACTGTGCTGGTCCTAGGCTAGACCGTGCTAGAGACGCGAGCCTAGAACACTAACAAAATCACGGCGCTGCACGTAAACAAGGGAAAAGCACACTCTGGAAAATTTTTTTGCTCTTTTTTTTCGCGCTCTTTTTTTTGCGCTCCTCTTTTTTTTTGCGAAAAATCACTATAATGGCGAGTGTCTCAAAACTCTTCCCAGGTCAAACTGACAGGATGGGCACAAAAATTTTTGACTATTTTTTTTCGGAAATCAGGGCAGCGACGACGAAAAAGTGCGACAAAAAATCACTATGATGGCGAGTGTCTCAAACACTCCCCGGGACCTAAAAATAGGATAGGGAAAAAATATTTTTGGTCGCCGAAATTTTGGCCTAAAAACTGCCCGGGGGTCTCCAGACTTTTTTTTCCGAGACCTACTCAGGCAAGGAAACACGAAACGGAAAATAGATGGATCTCTAAAACAAACCGAATATGAAAAGAACTTGGATTGGTTGTGGATATATGATGGTAGGATATGGCAGCGGTGGTGGTATATGGTAGCGGTGGTGGTATATGGATACGGATCGGTGGTGGTATATGGATACGGATTGGTGCTGGTATATGGATACGGATTCAAAGCGGTGGCGGATAAGCAATGGTGGTAGATGGCAAGGCGATGATGATGGTGCGGCGGCGGCGTGACAACTTATGACCAGAACTCGAAACTCTAAAAGACTAGACTCTAAGACCAGCAACTTGACACGACGATGCAACTGCAAATTCAATAAAGCAAAAACCCGAAAAAGATTATGCAAAGGCTCAGATTGGTTCGGATATGAGGAACTAACCCTAATTTTTTTTTGTGGCTTTTTCGTGGACTGTAGGTATGAAGAACAGACTCGATCTAAACTACGAAAAACTATAAAATCTCACCGAGCAACCTGGAAATCTGATACCACTTGATAGAGGCAAAGGTGTCCCGTCTTTCGATAAGATGATGGATATCGCTTTGGTGGAAGTCGACTTTGACGATCCGACTACGAACGTGCGATGACGTCGCGCCTTAGCAATCGCTAAACCAACTCCGAGAGGTTATTGACCACGCCGGAGCACGATCAACCTGGCCACGAGGGTCTGTTTCCTGCGAGCAAACGAAGAACAAGCAAGAAACTGACATTGCAATCTGGATATTGCGAATATAAGATGCCACTTCATAAATTTCGTCTAGAGGCTATTCTAGGTGCTGCGTCACCTTATTATTGGGCCAGGCCCATGTAATTTCGAAATACATAAGTATAGGCTGTTTTTAGAGTCCGTATGTGTGGGGAAACAAGAGATAGGGTTGGTTTCGGACCCCTTCTCCAAGGGCCACGAAATTCCCCCTCTTCCTCCATATATACAGCCCTTAGGGCACCGTTTAGACTGTGGGTTTTGTTTAGATTAAAAGTTCGCCATAGCTGCAACTTCGCGTACTTCGTTTGTGTTCAACGACCAGACAAAGGCGTCACAGAACCCCACCTTGATCAATAAAGCTTTCATCTTATATTCGCAATATCCAGATTGCAATCTCAGTTTCTTGCTTGTTCTTCGTTTGCTCGCAGGAAACAGACCCTCGTGGTCAGGTTGATCGTGCTCCGGCGTGGTCAATAACCTCTCGGAGTTGGTTTAGCGATTGCTAAGGCGCGACGTCCTTGCACGTTCGTAGTCGGATCATCAAAGTCGACTTCCATCAAAGCGTTATCCATCATCTCATCGAAAGGCGGGACACCTTTGCCTCTATCATGAGCAAAGCTCTATCTCACATATGAGCTAATCCTTTGCTAACCCTAACTAGGAGGAGGAGGGGGTCTATATATAATGTTAGCCCACGAAGGGGCAAGTGAGAGGGGGGATACATGGGCCCTTGGCCCGATCTCTGCGCACAGGCAGGTGCCTGATAGAGGCGAGGGTGTCCCGTCTTTCGATGAGATGATGAATATCGCTTTGATGGAAGTCGACTTTGACGATCCGACTACGAACGTGCGAGGACGTCGCGCCTTAGCAATCGCTAAACCAACTCCGAGAGGTTATCGACCACGCCGGAGCACGATCAACCTGACCACGAGGGTCTGTTTCCTGCGAGCAAACGAAGAACAGGCAAGAAACTGAGATTGCAATCTGGATATTGCGAATATAAGATGAAAGCTTTATTGATCAAGGTGGGGTTCTGTGACGCCTTTGTCTGGTCGCTGAACACAAACGAAGTACGCGAAGTTGCAGCTTTGGCGAACTTTTAATCTAAACAAAACCCAAGGAAAAAGCTACTAGATGGATCTACTTATATAGGAGCAAGGGGTGGCGGCCAAGGAGGTGGGAGGACGTCCCAAGGCAGCCTAAAACCAACCCTAGGTCGTACAAGGCTCATGGGCCCAAGTGGAGGTGATGCAACACCTTTGGACTTGTAGTTTGACTCGGATTCTGGTGCAACGTCAGATTGTTTCGACCATAACTCAATGCTCCGGACGAATTTAAAGGTGAATCCAATTGGGTTGGAAAGAGCACGAAATCTAGTTTCCAACAAAAAAAGAATCACCCAATTCGGAGTCCGTATGAAAAAGTTGTTGGCGTTTTGAGTCAGGTATGTCTGTGCAGTCCGAATCTGAATCCAGAACGTGAGAGACTTGGACTCTATCTTCTCTTGGCCCAAAAGTGACGTGAGAGGACTTTTTGAACAGAACCTAAACTTCTCCTTTTGCCTTATCTTCATATGTGGATTGTACAAATGTCCCATACACCTGCAATTAGACAAAACACAAAAGTGTGTGAAGTATTTTTGTTCTGGATAACATAAATAGATTATTGAATAGTTTGCACTAGAAATCACCTGACAAATATGCATGTATGCAATATTTTTGGTCGTATCCAAGGTAGTCATGTCCTCATCATCCTCCCCTTCTTGAAAACAAAGCCGTCCTCGGCGTTGCTTAATCTGAAATGTGGCTAACAAAAGAGACAAGGTGTACATGTTGTATATGTATATGTCATCCATTTTTACTTCCCGTGGATTTTGCACATATGACACATGTATACATGAGTAACTTTCATAGTTAATAAAATATAAAGCCAAAATATTATCACAAGAAGTAGAAGGCATGAAAGTATTGCAACTCAGTTTGCACATATAAGTGAAGCTCTTATTCATATGAAAAGATTGACAATATTCATCATTAAACCATCCCAACATTGATGAACCATCACCAAGATTAGAGGTCATATCAAAATGATTAAACATTGGCACAATTATTTTCAAACATATTTGATCCAAATCTGATTTATTCCCTGATTCACTTGATTCTTTTGCATCGATAGTTAATTCAATGGGCTCACTCAAAATTGTTTGATCACATGGCAAAGTCAAATCATCAACATAGTCCTCTAAGGTAGCTGGTGTGATCAAAGTAGTGGGTAGCTCACCGCATGGTGCACTTAAATTGACAAGACATTCATCATACTCATGTGGAAGTGGAAGATTAGTACCTTTGTCATTACCTCTTATGATCAACTCAGATGAGGTAGGCACTCTCGGTGATGATGTGTCACATGGTGGAGGTGATGTAGTCCTCACAACAACGGATGTGGTTGTCATAGTATGCTTAGTAGTTGAAGGGACAACCGTATCAACTCTTGGAATGTGCATCTCGCGCTTGTTCTCCTTGTGCGCAACACGTCGTTTTATTTCCTGTTCAGCTTTGCAAGCAAGATGAAACAAATGGTCCATAGGATAACACTCTTCATGTATTAGTATCTCCTGAATGTCACGATTTAATCCTCCCCAAAATCTATCCATAAAATCTTCTTCACTTTCTTCTAAAGAGGAATGCAGCAAGGTAGTTTGTAAAGTATCATAATATTTCGTTACGGTGTCACTACCTTGTTTTAAATGTTGCAACTTTGTAATCATGTCACGAGTATAATAAGCGGGAACGAATGTATGTCGCATGGCAAGTTTCAAATCATCCCAAGTAGTAGGTATATCATTAGGGTGTAACCGACAATATTCACTCCACCAAACTACAGCATAACCAGTGAAAGAACCAACCGCAACCTTAACTTTTTTACGTACATCAAAATTATTGGAAGCAAATATATTATTTAGGTCAAACTCCCATTCAATATATAAAGCAGGTCTAAAACGGCCATTAAATGGTGGTATAGAAACATTAACCTGATCATGTGCATTTGGATGTTTGTGCACCTCTCGTGACGGTTGTGGTATTTGCATAGGTGATGGCACATCTCCCACGATCGACAAACCCCATGAATTGACTCTAGATCCTGTCATGATTAGTAGAAACAAGAAACAAAATTCAAGAATAATGTTCCTATGAACTACTAGGATGTGGTGGTAAAGCGCTCACAGTAAAGCAAATATCAATATCTTACAAGTTCTTACCAAGCAGCAGGTGGTGACAGGCAACCAGCGGTGTCAAATAACTCCAAAGATTGAGTAAAGCGATTGCCAGGGGAACGTACGTATACACGGTGTAGAAATATGTGGAGCTGGGTTGGCTATATATGGTAGCAAAATATTAGCAATAATCAATTCAGAGATGCAATGTTGAATAAACGCTCAACGACGGTACTGTGCTGGTCCTAGGCTAGACCGGACTAGAGACGCGAGCCTAGAACACTAATGAGGTCACGGCGTAGCACAACTAGCATCAATGAAGGATACTAAGTAGCTCTGGACAGCAAGATATAAGTGAAGATCACAACGGCAGTAAAGATAATGATGAAAAACAACTGCCAAGCAGGATATACAACAACTCTCTCCAACTTTCCTCTTGAAAAGTTTGTGCCAATTTTCTGATAATTTTTTTCAAAGAATGCTACTAACTCAAGCTTTCCAATGCAAAAAGAATCACTCAATTCCGAGTTGATATGAGGAGTGAAAGAATTCTGAAACTGGCTTGAAAAACTAGAATAAGCTGTGTCCGCGAACTTCGGAGGGCAAAAAGACCTATTTAGAAGACGATTTTGAGGTGTCAAATATTGAACTAGTCTCTGCAACTATTTAGATGCGGCTCGTCGCTAGCTTTCATTTGAGTACTCGCGGAGTCAAAACGGACTTCGTATGAGGAAGGTATGCCTGTTTTACTAAACAGTGCACAAAACAGATTCCAATCCGAATTCAACTACGAGATTGAGTCTAGATAGATCCGAATTTTGTTTTTTTCTTCTCTCTTTTTTTTCCTCACACTTTTTTTTCTTTCTCTTTTTTTCTGACTTCTTTTTCTTTTTTTCTCTCTTTTTTTCTCTGTCTTTTTTTTCTCTCCCTCTTTCCAAGACAAACTAGATAAGATGCAGATTGGATCAAGCGAAGATGTGAACGACCTCAACTATGATTGTGACAATGAACTATGGGTAGCACGTGGTGGAATTTGATGGATGGTGTGGTGGACAGCAGAAGGGATAACGATGCAGCGGCGACGTGACTAATGTGAACAGAACTCGAAACTCTAAACGAACTAGACCCTAAGACCAGCAACTCGACACGACGATGCAACCGATAATTCAATAATGCAAACAATGAATAGAAAATTGCAAAGGCTCAGACTGGCTTGGACAAAAGGATGAATAGATCTAACTTTTTTGTGGCTTTTTCTTGGACAATAGGTAAGAAAATAAATCTAATCTAGGGGAAACTGGAAATTCTCACCGAGCAACCTGAAAACTGATACCACTTGATAGAGGCGAGGGTGTCCCGTCTTTCGATGAGATGATGAATATCGCTTTGATGGAAGTCGACTTTGACGATCCGACTACGAACGTGCGAGGACGTCGCGCCTTAGCAATCGCTAAACCAACTCCGAGAGGTTATCGACCACGCCGGAGCACGATCAACCTGACCACGAGGGTCTGTTTCCTGCGAGCAAACGAAGAACAGGCAAGAAACTGAGATTGCAATCTGGATATTGCGAATATAAGATGAAAGCTTTATTGATCAAGGTGGGGTTCTGTGACGCCTTTGTCTGGTCGCTGAACACAAACGAAGTACGCGAAGTTGCAGCTTTGGCGAACTTTTAATCTAAACAAAACCCAAGGAAAAAGCTAGTAGATGGATCTACTTATATAGGAGCAAGGGGTGGCGGCCAAGGAGGTGGGAGGACGTCCCAAGGCAGCCTAAAACCAACCCTAGGTCGTACAAGGCTCATGGGCCCAAGTGGAGGTGATGCAACACCTCTGGACTTGTAGTTTGACTCGGATTCTGGTGCAACATCGGATTGTTTCGACCATAACTCAATGCTCCGGACGAATTTAAAGGTGAATCCAATTGGGTTGGAAAGAGCACGAAATCTAGTTTCCAACAAAAAAAGAATCACCCAATTCGGAGTCCGTATGAAAAAGTTGTTGGCGTTTTGAGTCAGGTATGTCTGTGCAGTCCGAATCTGAATCCAGAACGTGAGAGACTTGGACTCTATCTTCTCTTGGCCCAAAAGTGACGTGAGAGGACTTTTTGAACAGAACCTAAACTTCTCCTTTTGCCTTATCTTCATATGTGGATTGTACAAATGTCCCATACACCTGCAATTAGACAAAACACAAAAGTGTGTGAAGTATTTTTTGTTCTGGATAACATAAATAGATTATTGAATAGTTTGCACTAGAAATCACCTGACAAATATGCATGTATGCAATATTTTTGGTCGTATCCAAGGTAGTCATGTCCTCATCAGTGCCGGATGTCCGGGCTGGGGGCCGGATGTCCGGCGGCTCACAAAGAGCCGGATGTCCGGGTCTCTGGCCGGATGTCCGGGCTGACGGGGTTCAGCTTCGGGTGCGTTCTGTGATGGGCGCCGGATTTCCGGGCTGGGGCCGGATGTCCGGGCTTGCGGGAGGGGCCGGATGTCCGGAGTCTGGCCGGATGTCCGGGTCCTGTAGCACTTCGGTTGCTGGGCTGCTGCTGCTGTTGACATCTTCAGGGGCCGGATGTCCGGGTCCTGTAGCACTTCCGTTGCTGGGCTGCTGCTGTTGTTGACATCTTCAGGGGCCGGATGTCCTGGCCAGGGGCCGGATGTCCGGCTGCTGTAGCAGCTTGCACTTCTTCCTTCTCCTTCCTTTGCTCCCGCGCACACTTGGCCTTGGTCCTTGGGCTCTCCATGGTCTCCTCGGGTGTACCTGAGTATGCACAAGGTCCGGGCTTGAAGTAGCATCCATGTCTCATATGCGGAAAGGGACGCTTCGGAAAGGAGCGAGTTCACCTTGTGTCCAATGGTGTAAGGTTGAGGTCTCGTCGTAGTGTACATGGGGATGATCGTAGGATGCTCCGCATCATCTCCCCTCCCTTGGGAAAGATCCGACCTCGGATCGAAATCCTCATCACCATGGAAACGGTTGTCGTGGACGGACTTGTAATTGGACGGAGTGGAAGTCATGGCGCAATCCAAGTACTCCAAGGTGTCTCCGGAGTGGTAGACATGCAAAGAGAGCAAACACAAACGGCACTCGGAAATACAATGGTTAGCGCACACAAAGTGTCCATCATGTAAGAATGAGTCCGTGCGGCTAGATTGTTCGTGACAAAACACATGAAGCTTATCAAGATGATAGAGAATGATATGCAAAGCGTTCATGAGAGAAAATTCATACATTGTGCACACAAATGTGTTGTGGCGACGAGGCGCCGTCGGAAGCGTTCCTGCTAGATAGGGTCTTCAGGGACTATGAAGTCCTTGGAACCAAGGCTCTCGTCTTCCCAGGATTCTGGCATATAATTGCCGTCGGCCCCTTCAAAGAGGTCGTCGGGGTCCTGGTCCTCGGGGATTCCTTCGGGGCTGGCATGTCGCTCTGGGGAACCTTGAAGATCCTCCTCCCCTGGGTCGTCAGCCTTCTCGGCTACCGCACCGCCATTATCGGTTGTGGCGTTGTTCTCGCTGGGGTCCCCTTGGTGCCCCGTCCGCGTCTGTGCCGAAGTCTGGATGGGTTTCTAGGAGTGTCGACCATATATACATCGTAAGTAGATGTTGCGGTCCACTTGCCGATGTTTATCAATAGTGAAGTGTTTTCTGTAGGGCCATCGACATCTTCCATGCCAATGGCCTCGTCATAGTCTAACACGTCAGTTAAATCATTGACCATGGCGACTAGGTGGGTGGTGGGTGGGACGTAAATTTCTTGATCGTCGGCTTTAAATCTTATCCTGTCATAAACCGAGGTATTGCCATCCGAGATTGATAAGCTCTGGATGCGATCGAGCATCTCATGTAGTTGATATTATTCCTCGGGGTTCATGGCCTGGCCGTAGGCGAGGCTAATTCGAAGTACGCTCGGCGTGTCTTCGGCATGGTGAGGATCCAAAGTTAACTCCAGATTCGGCACAAGGGCCGGTTCTAAATCCGATGTAGTTTCCGAGATGGGGGACGGATTAGTGTCAGGGCTTGATGTCGAGATGAGATCTTCTGGGGTTGACATGTTTGGTTCCTCCAGTGGTGTCGGGGAGCCTGGTCCGACATCCTCGAAGGAGATCGGTTTCGGAGTCGAGCCTCCGATGTCTGATAGACCTTCAGTCCGACCGGGAGTCCAGCCTAACAGAACGAGCTTGCTACGGGAGTCCGCGGTGTATTCCAAGCCTCTGAAAGTCACGATTTGATATGGGGCATAGTTCTCGATGGAAGCCAGATCACCCGCCGAGTCTGCGCAAAAGATCATGCTACCAAACAAAAAAAGTTGGCCGGGGACGTATATGTTCCCGTAGCCGGTGCCACAGTAGATCTGCAGACGAGCCATCGATCCCTCTATTGATCGCACAGTGGAACTCTCAATGAAAGCACAAGTGCCGATGTAAAATCCGGCAGAGCTCGGGGTAGGGGGTCCCGAGCTGTGGATATCGAATTGGTGGTAACAGGAACAAAGGGGATGATGTTGATGGAAATATGCCCTAGAGGCAATAATAAAATGGTTATTATTATATTTCCTAAATCATGATAAAGGTTTATTATTCATGCTAGAATTGTACTGACCGGAAACTTAAATACATGTGTGGATACATAAACAAATATCGTGTCCCTAGTGAGCCTCTACTAGACTAGCTCATTGATCAAAGATGGTTAAGGTTTCCTAACCATAGACATGAATTGTCATTTGATAACGGGGTCATATCATTAGGAGAATGATGTGATGGACAAGACCCATCTATAAGCTTAACATTTGATTGTTCAGTTTATTGTTATTGCTTTCTTAATGTCAAATACATATTCCTTCGACTATGAGATTATGCAACTCCCGGATACCGGAGGAACACCTTATGTGCTATCAAGTGTCACAACATAACTGGGTGATCATAAAGATGCTCTACAGGTATCTGTGAAGGTCTTTGTTGAATTGGCATAGATCGAGATTAGGATTTGTCACTCCGTGTATCGGAGAGGTATCTCTGGGCCCTCTCGATAATACACATCACAAGCAGCTTGCAAGCAAAGTGACTAAGGAGTTTGTTACGAGATGATGTATTATGCAACGAGTAAACAGACTCGCTGGTAACGAGATTGAACTAGGTATGAAGATACCGATGATCGAATCTCGGGCAAGTAACATACTGACAACAAAGGGAATTACGTATGTTGTCATAAGGTTCAACCGATAAAGATCTTCGTAGAATATGTAGGAACCAATATGGGCATCCAGGTTCCGCTATTGGTTATTGACCGGAGAGGTGTCTCGGTCATGTCTACATAGTTCTCAAACCCGTAGGGTCCGCACGCTTAACGTCCATTAATGATATAGTATTGTATGAGTTATTTGAATTGATGACCGAATGTTGTTCGGAGTCCTGGATGAGATCACGGACATGATGAGGAGCTTTGGAATGGTCCGGAGGTAAAGATTAATATATAGGACGATAGTATTTGGTCACCAGAAAGGTTTCGGAAGTACCGGGTATTTTATCGGGGTGCCGAAAGGGGTTCAGGGAGGCCACCGGCAAGCGGTGGGCCTTATGGACCAAAGGGGAGAAGCACACGAGCCCACAAGGGGCCTGGTGCACCCCTCCAACCCTTTCCCACACACCAAAGAGGGAGGGAAGGAGGGGGAGGCACCCCAAAGGCAGCCAGCCCCCCTTTCCTCCCCCCCCCCCCATGCACAAATATGGAAGGGGGGATTCGGCCAGGGCAGGCGCCCTAGGGCAGCCGCCGGCCACTTGGGGCGCCCTAGAGGCTGCCTCCCCTCCCCCTCCACCTATATATATGAGAGGAGGGAGAGGGGAAACACACACCACGATTCTCTAGCCGTGTGCGGCGCCCCTCTCCCTCTAGTCCATCCTCGGTCATATTTTCGTAGTGCTCGGCGAAGCCCTGCGGAGATAGTTGCATCACCACCATCACCATGCCATCGTGCTTCTAGAACTCATCTACTACTTCGTACGTCTTGCTGAATCAAGAAGGTGAGGACGTCACCGAGCTAAACGTGTGCTGAACACGGAGGTGTCGTACGTTCGGTACTTGATCGGTTGGATCGCGAAGAAGTTCGACTACACCAACCGCATTACTAAACGCTTCCGCTTACGGTCTACGAGGGTGTGTAGACACTTCCCCCTCTCGTTTCTATGCATCTCCATGGATAGATCTTGTGTGTGCGTAGAAATTTTTTTGTTTTCCATGCAACATTCCCCAACAGTGGCACCCGAGCCAGGTCTATGCGTAGATGATATGCACGAGTAGAACACAAAGAGTTCTGGGCGGTGATAGTCATACCGCTTACCACCAACGTTTTATTTTGATTCGGCGGTATTGTGGGATGAAGCGGCCCGGATCAACCTTACATGTCCACGTACATGAGACCGGTTCCACCGACTGACATGCAACTTGTTTTGCATAAAGGTGGCTGGCGGGGGTCTGTTTCTCCTACTTTAGTTTAATCGGATTTGACTACAGTCGGTCCTTGAAGAAGGTTAAAACAGCAAACTTGATAAATCAACATTGTGGCTTTTGCGTAGTTACGAACGGTTATTGCTAGAAGCCCGTAGCAGACACGTAAAACTTGCAACAACAAAGTAGAGGACGTCTAACTTGTTTTTGCAAGTCATGTTGGGATGTGATATGGTCAAGACATGATGTGATATACTTTATTGTATAAGATGATCATGTTTTGTAATATCGACAACCAGCAGGAGCCTTTGGGTTGTCTCTTAATTATTGTATGAAATGCAAGCGCCATGTAATTGCTTTACTTTATCACTACGAGTTAGCAATAGTTGTAGAAGCAATAGTTGGCGAGATGACCCTGATGCAACGATAGAGATCAAGGTGTCGTGTCGGTGACGATGGAGATCATG